>NC_088398.1:61110643-61160643 GCF_034236695.1 Oncorhynchus nerka | reverse complement strand
CCATATCTGGTGAGGGCAGCCCATATCTGGTGAGGGCAGCCCTCACTTTGCCTGAAATAAGCCCATCTTTTCCCAACAAACATGCCCACATTGTCATGATGTGGGCCTAATGCTGATTAAAATATTGGATCTATGTAGGTAGGCTGCCCACATTGGACCAATGAACCTTTGCTCATCAGCTTTACATTGGCCCCAAAGCAGGTGGCCCGTCTCTCAAGTGAGACAAGCCCACCATGTTGGTTTGCCATCCAGGTATGTCATTTCAGAAAAACATATATATTTTTATTTATTTATTTTTTCTCCTTTATTTAACCAGGTAGGCTAGTTGAGAACACCTTTATTTAACCAGGTAGGCTAGTTGAGAACACCTTTATTTAACCAGGTAGGCTAGTTGAGAACACCTTTATTTAACCAGGTAGGCTAGTTGAGAACACCTTTATTTAACCAGGTAGGCTAGTTGAGAACACCTTTATTTAACCAGGTAGGCTAGTTGAGAACACCTTTATTTAACCAGGTAGGCTAGTTGAGAACACCTTTATTTAACCAGGTAGGCTAGTTGAGAACACCTTTATTTAACCAGGTAGGCTAGTTGAGAACACCTTTATTTAACCAGGTAGGCTAGTTGAGAACACCTTTATTTAACCAGGTAGGCTAGTTGAGAACACCTTTATTTAACCAGGTAGGCTAGTTGAGAACACCTTTATTTAACCAGGTAGGCTAGTTGAGAACACCTTTATTTAACCAGGTAGGCTAGTTGAGAACACCTTTATTTAACCAGGTAGGCTAGTTGAGAACACCTTTATTTAACCAGGTAGGCTAGTTGAGAACACCTTTATTTAACCAGGTAGGCTAGTTGAGAACACCTTTATTTAACCAGGTAGGCTAGTTGAGAACACCTTTATTTAACCAGGTAGGCTAGTTGAGAACACCTTTATTTAACCAGGTAGGCTAGTTGAGAACACCTTTATTTAACCAGGTAGGCTAGTTGAGAACACCTTTATTTAACCAGGTAGGCTAGTTGAGAACACCTTTATTTAACCAGGTAGGCTAGTTGAGAACACCTTTATTTAACCAGGTAGGCTAGTTGAGAACAAGTTCTCATTTGCAACTGCGACCTGGCCAAGATAAAGCATAGCAGTGTGAACAGACAACACAGAGTTACACATGGAATAAACAATTAACAAGTCAATAACACAGTAGAAAAAAAAGAGAGTCTATATACACTGTGTGCAAAAGGCATGAGGAGGTTTTTTTGCAGATTAACACTGGAGTGATAAATGATCAGATGGTCATGTACAGGTAGAGATATTGGTGTGCAAAAGAGCAGAAAAATAAATAAAAACAGTATGGGGATGAGGTAGGTAAAATTGCGATCGGTTAGCTGCTCAGATAGCAGATGTTTGAAATTGGTGAGGGAGATAAAAGTCTCCAACTTCAGCGATTTTTGCAATTCGTTCCAGTCACAGGCAGCAGAGAACTGGAATGAAAAACAATAAAGTTGTTACAGACTTTGTCATTGGCAGTGAACAATATCATTCATTTGTTGATGTCACACAACGGAACACTTAAACTGGAACGACACTCTCAGTAACGATTTCACCAAAATACCTTGTGAACTTCGAACTGTAAGGTTATATCTGAAAAAATATGATTACGAGATAATTGGCTTTAAAGTTCATTGTTTTGAATGGTGTCAGCAATTTTTATCTTGAATTATTTTTTAACTTAACAACATGAATTGGGGTATTAGCAAGCCATGCCCCCACATATGCTAATGAGTCATCGCTTCTACATTATGAAGTAGCTGGGCTTGGTGTGGGCTAGCCTGTGTTAGACTGGTGTGGGCTAGCCTGTGTTGGACTGGTGTGGGCTAGCCTCTGTTAGACTGATGTGGGCTAGCTTGTGTTAGACTGGTGTGGGCTAGCTTGTGTTAGACTGGTGTGGGCTAGCCTGTGTTAGACTGGTGTGGGCTAGCCTGTGTTGGACTGGTGTGGGCTAGCCTCTGTTAGACTGGTGTGGGCTAGCTTGTGTTAGACTGGTGTGGGCTAGCCTGTGTTGGACTGGTGTGGGCTAGCCTGTGTTGGACTGGTGTGGGCTAGCCTGTGTTGGACTGGTGTGGGCTAGCCTGTGTTAGACTGGTGTGGGCTAGCCTGTGTTGGGCTGGTGTGGGCTAGCCTGTGTTGGGCTGGTGTGGGCTAGCCTGTGTTGGACTGGTGTGGGCTAGCCTGTGTTAGACTGGTGTGGGCTAGCCTGTGTTGGGCTGGTGTGGGCTAGCCTGTGTTGGGCTGGTGTGGGCTAGCCTGTGTTGGACTGGTGTGGGCTAGCCTGTGTTAGACTGGTGTGGGCTAGCCTGTGTTGGGCTGGTGTGGGCTAGCCTGTGTTGGGCTGGTGTGGGCTAGTCCGTGTTGGGCTGGTGTGGGCTTGATGTGGGCTAGTCCGTGCCCACCGAACACCCAGATGGGGCCAATGGAGTCATGTTTGCTGGGATCTGACTGACCTCGTGGTGCTGTGTGCTGTGATTTCAGGCAGACCTGTGATGATTGTGGTGGAGTACATGGAGAATGGATCTCTGGACTCTTTCCTGAGGGTGAGAAGCGAAGAACAATTGTTTTCTTTCTTTTTCTTTATTGTTTATTGATTTTCAATTATAAACAAACAAATAGACATCACAAATGAAAAGCTCTCTCTCTTGTATCCCTCTCTTTATTAGACGCATGATGGCCAGTTTACAGTGATCCAGTTGGTGGGCATGCTGCGTGGCATCGCGTCGGGCATGAAGTACCTGTCTGACATGGGCTACGTCCACAGAGACCTGGCCGCCCGCAACATTCTGGTCAACAGCAACCTGGTGTGTAAAGTGTCTGACTTCGGCCTGTCCAGAGTCCTGGAGGACGACCCAGAGGCTGCTTACACCACCACGGTAACTATGATCTCTAACCCCTGACCTCTAACTCCTAACCCTTGATCTCTAACCCCTACACAAACAAGAGAAACACAAGTCATATGTTGCTACATTTATTTATTTCCCTGCAAAACCTCCATAAATCCTCTGTTGTTCTTTTTGTCCTCTTTCCGGAGTGTATAGGCTGTATGCTTCAAAGAAAACACTTACACAGTGTTTCAGTGGAAAGTTAAAGCGCTTCTCTGACTGCCTGGCCTCCTGGTGACCTCTATTCTCTGGGTTACAGAGTCACGCTGAGGGGAAGTGGTGCTTTCTGGGGTCTGGAAAAGAGAGAGGGGAGAGAAAGATGGAGAGAACAGAATAGGACATGTTGCTTTTGGGGGCATTCACGGGTCTGTAAACCATTTTCCACTCGGATGGACTTTGGTTTGGTAGGGCTAGGGGGCAGGGGGTTGGGTTACAGCCAGAATACATGCTAAGGATTTGTGCTGACTGGTGATTTTACTCTGCCCTCATTTTAAGAGAGTAGGGGGGAAAGGGAGAGAGAAGGAGTAAAAAGGAGAGAGGAGGGAGGTTAGTTCTGCTGTTAAAGCACCTCAGAGCTTTTACTTGTACCTTGACACAAAGTCTCAAACTGTGAAAATGTGTGTGTACATCTTAAGAGACTTCAGAAAAGTGCAATCACACTGTGAGACTGTAGCATATGGTCTATAAATTGCACATATTTCCTCAAGCATGTATTGTTACAAAGCAGATGGAACCTGTGTGTGTGTGTGTGTGTGTGTGTGTGTGTGTGTGTGTGTGTGTGTGTGTGTGTGTGTGTGTGTGTGTGTGTGTGTGTGTGTGTGTGTGTGTGTGTGTGTGAGAACAGGGAGGTAAGATTCCTATCAGGTGGACAGCTCCAGAGGCCATCTCCTACAGGAAGTTCTCATCAGCCAGCGACGCCTGGAGCTACGGAATCGTCATGTGGGAAGTGATGTCATACGGGGAGCGGCCTTACTGGGAGATGTCCAATCAGGACGTGAGTTGTGAATGAGGTCTTCACTATAGAGAGCAATAGTAATGGCGTCTTTTTGTAGACACTAACTCCACCATGGTTCTTTTTCCAAAGCCTATGGGGAAATTCATGTTTTTTTTGTATGGTTTTTGAATAAATGACGCAAATTACGTCTGTGGTAAACATAGGCTTAGGAAATCTTATAGGTGTTGTTGTATGTTGTAATCTTCATCAGCTAACGTCACTTTTTGTGAATTGTGAAGCATTTATGTAATCAAAACAAGCACATAAAGTACTTAAAGGCTTCATAATTCAGAAAGTTTATGTTAACTGGCTGATATTATCTCATGGAACATAACATATATATAACCTCAGACCTTATTTTCTGTGTTTATCCCCAAACCACACTCTTTTCCTATTCATTTCCCCCATAGGAATAGCCGAACGAACCAAAGGTAACTCATTTGCATGTTTTAGGACAACAAGCTGGCGAGTTCTATGGCGTTAACCTGGGAGTCTTAATGGGGATTGTGAAAGTCCTTTCTTATGAATCTCCATACTGTATGAGTTGAGTTTGAGTTGAGTTCATTTGATTTGTTACAGCGACAGTGCACATTAGTCAACGTTACAGTAAAAGGGACTGTTTTAGCCAGCCGGCTAATTTTCTACCGCAGTCCCTGGGCAGGTTATTAAAAACAATTTCAATGCAAATCAAAATAGAACAAGCAACACGTAGCACACAGACAGAGAAACATAGAACAAGCAACACGTAGCACACAGACAGAGAAACATAGAACAAGCAACACGTAGCACACACACAGAGAAACATAGAACAAGCAACACGTAGCACACACACAGAGAAACATAGAACAAGCAACACGTAGCACACAGACAGAGAAACATAGAACAAGCAACACGTAGCACACAGACAGAGAAACATAGAACAAGCAACACGTAGCACACACACAGAGAAACATAGAACAAGCAACACGTAGCACACACACAGAGAAACATAGAACAAGCAACACGTAGCACACACACAGAGAAACATAGAACAAGCAACACGTAGCACACACACAGAGAAACATAGAACAAGCAACACGTAGCACACAGACAGAGAAACATAGAACAAGCAACACATAGCACGCAGACAGACTAACATATAACAAGCAACACGTAGCACGCAGACAGAGAAACATAGAACAAGCAACACATAGCACACAGACAGACCAACATAGAACAAGCAACACGTAGCACGCAGACAGAGAACATAGAACAAGCAACACGTAGCACGTAGACAGAGAACATAGAACAAGCAACACGTAGCACGCAGACAGAGAAACATAGAACAAGCAACACGTAGCATGCAGACAGAGTTCATAGAGCAAGCAACACGTAGCATGCAAACAGAGAAACATATAACAAGCAACACGTAGCACACAGACAGAGCAACATAGAACAACCAACACGTAGCACGCAGACAGAGCAACATAGAACAAGCAACACGTAGCACGCAGACAGAGCAATATAGAACAGGCAACACGTAGCATGCAGACAGAGAAACATAGAACAAGCAACACGTAGCACACAGACAGAGCAACATAGAACAAGCAACACGTAGCACACAGACAGAGCAACATATAACAAGCAACAGGTAGCACGCAGACAGAAAAACATAGAACAAGCAACACGTAGCACGCAGACAGAGCAACATAGAACAAGAAACACGTAGCACGCAGACATAAAAACTTCTAACAAGCAACACGTAGCACGCAGACAGAGAAACATATAACAAGCAACACATAGCATGCAGACAGAGATCATAGAGCAAGCAACACGTAGCATGCAGACAGATAAACATATAACAAGCAACACGTAGCATGCAGACAGAGAAACATATAACAAGCAACACGTAGCATGCAGACAGAGAAACATATAACAAGCAACACGTAGCATGCAGACAGAGATACATAGAACAAGCAACACGTAGCATGCAGACAGAGCACATAGAGCAAGCAACACGTAGCATGCCGACAGAGAACATAGAATATGCAACATGTAGCATGCAGACAGAGAAACATAGAGCAAGCAACATGTAGCATGCAGACAGAGAACATAGAGCAAGCAACACGTAGCATGCAGACAGAGAAACATAGAACAAGCAACAAAACAAAATACATAAAAGCAACAAAGTGTTTCCACACCTCACAAGATAGAGACAACAGACAACATGGAAAGCAGCAATACACAGCTAGGGATTATTTTCACAAGTCTGATTGGCCTTTAGCCGTGTCTTTATGTTTTTGTGAAGATGTGATAGGTGGTACAGTTGTATGTGTCTGATGGCAGTGTGTTCCAGACATGGGAAGCTCTCACAGAGAAAGCAGATTGACCTAATGTGTTTTTCCTTAGGAACTATACAGTCACCTCTCATGGCAGACCTTGTTGATCTGCTGCCATGGTTTGGGGTTTTCTGTTTAACAAAAATACTGAGGAAAGGGAGAGCCAGTCCATTTAGGATCTTGAATACAAGACATACGTCAGCGTATTGCACAAGATTTTTCCAACTCAGGATCTCATGCTTTCTGAGGATGTAACAGTGATTATGGCTATTGGGCTTCCTATCAAGCACTTTGAGAGCCTGTTTGTAGACAGACTGAATAGGTAATAATGTTGTACAGCAAGCTTGGGCCCAACTAGTCAAGCAGTATGTTAAGTTGTGAAGTATCATAGATTTGAAGTACAGTTTTGCTACCTCTGTAGTCAAACAATTTCATTTGAATGGGAAATTAGCTAGGTTGGATTTGGTTATTTGAGTTACCTTTTTCACCAGCTTTTTAAAAGAGAGGTTGGAAAATTTTTCCAGAAGAAAGCAGTTGGCCGTGTCTGTGGAGTGTTTTGCTCTGAAGCTTTGAGATTGCAGTGTAGACGGAGAGACAGAAAGACAGACATACTGAGGGAGATGTGAAGGGAGAGCCACTGGCCAACGAAGGGGTTTAAAAGTTGTGGATTCAGAACCTGTCTGAGTGACCTCACGGTCTCCGGTCAATTGGAGGATAGATGGAGGGGATTCGTCCCGTCTCCCTGTGGAGTGTGAAAGCTCCTTGGTAATCCCCATCAGCACCTCACATGGCATACACACACAGCCCCTAGCTTCATGGGGATTTGTGATGCTGGGGAATTGCTTAGAAGTGCTTTCCAAGACAAACGCCACCGCCAATCCTTGACTTCTGCTGTCTCTGCCTCCTCACCCCTTCCTCACTCCCTCCTCACCCCTCAGCCCCATCCTGCCTCACCCGTCAGGGCTCAGAGAAGACATCAAGGCTACAGGCTAGCTGTAGGGGCTGTTATATTCACACAGCCCTCTAACACACCCTAGAGACATGCTTACTGTAGCTCAGATAATACTGGCGTTGTAGAGACATAATGGCTGGATGACATGAAGCGAAGAGTGTGTGTACTGACTCTCTCCCTTCATCCACCCCTAGGTGATCCTGTCCATAGAGGAGGGCTACCGTCTCCCTGCTCCTATGGGCTGCCCCGTGGTTCTACACCAGCTGATGCTACACTGCTGGCAGAAGGAGAGGAGCCAGAGGCCCAAGTTCACTGATGTGGTCTCCTTCCTGGATAAGCTGATCAGGAACCCAAGCAGCCTGCTGGCCCTGGTGGAAGATATACAGGGGTACAATTACATTCATTTCATTTAACAGACACTCTTATCCAGAGCTACTGATGGCACTAATTTCACATGCAAGTGAAAGTTTTTAGTTCTTATTATATTCTATTTTGTTTGATCCATCTGTCAGTCTAGCAGAGTCCCCAGGAGAGGTGGTGGACTACCCCATGTTCATCTCCATCGGGGATTGGCTGGATTCCATCAAGATGAGCCAATACAAGAGCAGCTTTGTGGCAGCAGGATTCAGCACACTGGACTCTGTGGCCCAGATGAGCATTGAGTGAGTGGAGGACTGTTCACTATCTTAAACATTACTCTGATGTTACTCTAACTTCAACTAAACATTACTCTGATGCTACTCTAACTTAACTAAATATTACCCTAACGTTACTCTAACTTCAACTAAACATTACCCTAACGTCAACTAAACATTACCCTAATGTTACTCTAACTTCAACTAAACATTACTCTGGCACTGCCTCCCAATCTTATCCTTCCTTACCTTAAGTTAACCCAACAATTTCCCTTAACCGATTTTGTGTGTATGTGTATGTGTATGTGTGTGTGTGTGTGTGTGTGTGTGTGTGTGTGTGTGTGTCTGTGTGTCTGTGTGTCTGTGTGTCTGTGTGTCTTCTCTCTCCCCCTAGAGACGTGCGGAGGACCGGGGTGGTGTTGATTGGCCACCAGAGGAGGATCGTCAGCAGCATACAGACCCTCCGACTGCAGCTACTACACCAACAGGAGAAGGGCTTCCATGTATGAGACCTTAGAACAGACAGACGGACAGACAGCCACAGCCTGTGCCTCAGTCTTCACCCCTCAGACAGACAGACAGACAGACAGACCGTCTCAGCCTGGAGGCCTCTCTCAGACAGACTACCACACATTTGGACCTCAATGCAGAACCTCAATAAAGCCAGACTGTTTTGTACACCTGAACCTGCTCCAGCCAGAGACAGAACAGCAGAGACAGGACTCTGAGAGACACACTGCCCCTGGCTCCCCCTGGGGAATGTATGCCTTGTTGCAACATCACTACTTATTATACAGTAGAACTGTAGACTTGGGAATGTACATTTTCTCTCCATGTTTTTGTGACCATGATGTAGCTGCTAACAGATGAGCAATCAAAAGGATTGTCCTTAAATAATATGATGTGAATTATTTTGGAGTTTGATAAGTAAGCGTCATCATAAGGTATTCTTGTTACATGATTTAACCTCTCCAGAGTATCTGGGTATGCTAATACTTGAAGAAAACGAAGAGACAGTTTTTGAAGTGCAGAGGATTTCTGAATGTTTTAAGTGTATAGACAATTTATCGATTATAATCCTAAACTAATATTCATATATGTGCAGTCCTGTATGTGAGCGCCCTAGTAAATCTGGATGTTATCTCTTTATTTACCATTTTATCGAAATCAGCAATATATGCAGTCGTCTCAGTAACTAAGATAAGAGAAATAAATAAATGATACTCTCTTATGGACCTACAGACATTGAGAGCAGATTGTCAGCAAACCTCAACAGACTGTGTAACATGCTAACATGCCAACTACACAGGGCGGTCTGGCAATGCTAAAGACTTATGGAAGTTGCTGGAAAACAATGTACAGTATGTAGTATGAGGGGGACTCAAGGCTGTTGGGCATACAGTAGTTGGTTTCATTATGTGTTTTTTGTGGTCAAGACTCACATGTATTCCAAGATAGAGAGAGACAGAGGTATGTTCTGCAGGTTGACAGACACATAGTGACAGCAACACCAGAGTAATATCTCTTTGTCTCTAGAAGGCCCTCAACAGCATTATAATAACCCATGAGCCTCTCCAGATCCACACTAACGCAGGTGGTTCGGTGAACCACAAAAAACATATGCCTGAAACTTGAAGACTTGCGTTAGCTAATGCTTAGGCTTTAACTCGGCAGGCTAACATAGTCTTGTGGAGCACAGACGACCCAGGTTCAAACCCAGTCGGTCACACACACACACCTACAATATGTTCTGGATGTTCAGTATGTTCTGGAGCAGGAGTGTACCTGAGGAGCCTGTACGGCAGTGGAGGCTGGTGGGAGGAGCTATAGGAGGACGGGCTCACTGGAATGTTATCAATGGAACGGTATCAAACATACTTGGAACCACATTTCACTCCATTCCAAAATTCCATTCCAACCATTACAATGAGCCAGTCCTCCTATAACTCCTCCAACCAGCCTTCACTGCTGTACAGAGTAGGAGGAATTTGCCCCAAGACACTGATCTAACATCAGTTTAATATTTTACCCCCTAATGGTTGAGGTAAGAATTGAGGTACGCTAAGCTGATCCTAGATCTGTGGTTCGGAACAACTTCTAAATGGAGCTCACCTGTCCAGCAGCTGTTCACAGACAGAGCGTTCAGGTGTCCCTCAGAGGGGAGGACACACACACAAACACACACACTTCCCTCCTCCTGGAAGGAAAGATTAGATCAGGCTGTTTAGCATGTCTTACTGTCTTGCTGAGCAACGGGAGAATGCTCTTTTGTACAAAGTACAAGTATACTTATAATTCTTGTATTTTATTTTTCTATCATTTCCAGAGAGACGTGGTAGATCTTGCACACTGTAAGACGCAGTTTAAAGCGGATATTTATTTGCAAATAAAGAACAGTTCTGGTGGTTAGAAGTAGTGTTTTTATTACTGACTGTTTCATTGCATGTAAAGTGTGTTCTGATGCATAGTTTAATGGAACTGTTTTATTAGATGATGCCTCCCCCGGTACTGTTCCATCACACTATGACTCCCCATGAGAAGAGTATCTGGTTGAACATGGCTGGAAGTCTTGTGTCTGCCAGTGGCACAAGGTACTTTTTTGCCCTCAAAGCAGCCTATGAGGCAGCCCTTGTTTAAAGCAACTACTCCCATTCTTCCACATCAGCCAATCAAATTCAAATACAGTAGCAAACGTGCAAGCCCGTTCCAGCAATAATAACCATTTTCCACAGTGACATTCACAGCTAGCACATAAAAAAGGTAAGCACATGGCATCGAAAAACACTGAAATGGCTAGAATATTTCCAAATGATACAGGCTGACATATACTGTAGATTTGCTAAACTGCTTTGCTGGTTAGTTACCTTTTTAAAGGAGCTAAATTAACTTGCTGGCTATTTAGCTAATGTTTTTAATCTAACTGCCTAATGCAGCAAGTACAGCTGCTACTTTCACTAACTGCTTAGCTAGCTATTTTCTCCAGACCAATGGGCTAATATAGCAAGCTGCATATTCATCTAAATAACACAATCGCAGGCTGGGAAGGATGAATAGCTTCCTCCCAGGCTGGTGTATGATAAAGGTTCCTCTCAGGCTGGTGTATAATAAAGGTTCCTCTCAGGCTGGTGTATAATAAAGGTTCCTCTCAGGCTGGTGTATAATAAAGGTTCCTCTCAGGCTGGTGTATAATAAAGGTTCCTCTCAGGCTGGTGTATGATAAAGGTTCCTCTCAGGCTGGTGTATAATAAAGGTTCCTCCCAGGCTGGTGTATAATAAAGGTTCCTCTCAGGCTGGTGTATGATAAAGGTTCCTCTCAGGCTGGTGTATAATAAAGGTTCCTCTCAGCTGGTGTATAATAAAGGTTCCTCTCAGGCTGGTGTATAATAAAGGTTCCTCTCAGCTGGTGTATGATAAAGGTTCCTCCCAGGCTGGTAAGGATAAATAGGTTCCTCTCAGGCTGGTGTATGATAAAGGTTCCTCCCAGGCTGGTGTATGATAAAGGTTCCTCCCAGGCTGGTAAGGATAAATAGGTTCCTCTCAGGCTGGTGTATAATAAAGGTTCCTCTCAGGCTGGTGTATGATAAAGGTTCCTCCCAGGCTGGTAAGGATAAATAGGTTCCTCTCAGGCTGGTGTATGATAAAGGTTCCTCCCAGGCTGGTAAGGATAAATAGGTTCCTCTCAGGCTGGTGTATGATAAAGGTTCCTCTCAGGCTGGTGTATAATAAAGGTTCCTCTCAGGCTGGTGTATAATAAAGGTTCCTCCCAGGCTGGTGTATAATAAAGGTTCCTCTCAGGCTGGTGTATAATAACGGTTCCTCTCAGGCTGGTGTATAATAAAGGTTCCTCCCAGGCTGGTGTATAATAAAGGTTCCTCTCAGGCTGGTGTATAATAAAGGTTCCTCCCAGGCTGGTGTATAATAAAGGTTCCTCTCAGGCTGGTGTATAATAAAGGTTCCTCCCAGGCTGGTGTATAATAAAGGTTCCTCTCAGGCTGGTGTATGATAAAGGTTCCTCTCAGGCTGGTGTATAATAAAGGTTCCTCCCAGGCTGGTGTATAATAGAAGTTCCTCCCACGCTGGTAAGGATGAATACGTTCCTCTAAGGCTGGTGTATAATAAAGGTTCCTCTCAGGCTGGTGTATAATAAAGGTTCCTCCCAGGCTGGTGTATAATAAAGGTTCCTCCCAGGCTGGTGTATAATAAAGGTTCCTCCCAGGCTGGTGTATAATAAAGGTTCCTCTCAGGCTGGTGTATAATAAAGGTTCCTCCCAGGCTGGTGTATAATAAAGGTTCCTCCCAGGCTGGTGTATAATAAAGGTTCCTCCCAGGCTGGTGTATAATAAAGGTTCCTCTCAGGCTGGTGTATAATAAAGGTTCCTCCCAGGCTGGTGTATAATAAAGGTTCCTTCCAGGCTGGTTAAGGATAAATAGGTGCCTCCTAGGCTGGTGTATAATAAAGGTTCCTTCCAGGCTGGTTAAGGATAAATAGGTGCCTCCTAGGCTGGTGTATAATAAAGGTTCCTCCCAGGCTGGTGTATAATAAAGGTTCCTTCCAGGCTGGTTAAGGATAAATAGGTGCCTCCTAGGCTGGCAAGGATAAATAGGTGCCTTGCAGGCTGATAAGGATAACTAGTTGCCTCCCAGGCTGGTGTATAATAAAGGCTCCCCCCAGGCTGGTAAGGATAAATTGGTGCCTCACATGCTGGTAAGGGAACCTAGATGCCTCCCAATAGTAAAGGCTCCGTCCAGGCTGATAATGATAAATAGGTGCCTCGAATAGGTGCTAGTGTCTAATTAGTAGCCTTTATCAAAACAAAAACATGGAAAGTTTGTTTACATTTTTGTATAACAATCATTACTTTATTAAGAATTTATTTATAAAGATTTCTCCAAAATCAAATCAACCTTGTGGATTTCCAAGTGGGTAAAAAAATATCTTCTTCAGCATCTTTTCCTTTTGATGTCAATCTTAAAGACTCTGCTATAAATTACAATTATCAACCAGAGAGCAGTTGCTATTATTTACCAACTTTATTAAAAGAATTACCACCGGTGTCCACAAGTGTTTGGAGGATATATTTCAGGTGAACTTGTTAATACTGGCCAGACGATGGCGCTGCTGGACCGTGCATTATTAGTGCAGAGGTGAAGGATTTCAACATGTTATTTACTACCTACCTGTGAGTAATTTATCAACTATGGATGAAGCAAAGGGGAAAAGTCCTGTTCTGCTATTGTCATGATGTTTGTTAATTTATTCATATTAATCAACTCGTGTTTTTGTGTATAGGCTAATACTGTATTGTTTTGACAAAATTAAAATTCCAAAAGCACCAAGTGTATGGCTATTACAGTGCACTGTAAAGAATAACGCATGACTGTAATTTGGCTTCTGTATGTATGTATGTAATGAGCATGAAATGAACATTATCGCATGTCCATCTCAGAGTCACCCCGTATTGCGAAGCAGGTCACGAGGAGGTTCAAGAGCATTAATTCACTCTAATAGGCTTATTCCAAGCCAGGACAGCCAACCTGCTGCTGTTACCTTGTCCTAATATCCACGGCAACATTCTATTTTAATATGTTAAACTAAATTGCGGCGAGAAATGGTAGAAACGTTCGACGATATCTCGAGGGAGTAGGTATCCTGTACCAAATACAGTTAACCTTAGGATCAAATGTTTTAAGTGGGACACATGGGCCTGTTAGATAAACTGTCGGGATGGCTGGGGCTGAAGAAGAAAGAAGTGAACGTGTTGTGTTTGGGACTGGACAACAGCGGGAAAACGACCATCATCAATCAACTCAAACCCAGTAATGTAAGTCCACTGACATGGCCCAACTATAATATAGGCCATTGACTGATGTATTTGATTGCGCTGTAAATTGTAACTTGTTGATGTGATGTCCTACTGTAGCCGCGCGCGGGCCTGTCAGTGGAAAGCTGTCAGTGGAAAGAGACGGAGTTTTATATATTGAGAGTTAGCTGAGACAGAGATGTTGCTAATGTATAAGAGCTGTGAGAGTCATCGCATCGATTGCACTGCAATCATCCACCGATTGCTTGTTTTCAGCAAAGCTTATTTGGCCCACTCTCAGACGACTGGAAACATGTTAGTCAGGTAAAGGTCAGTACAGCCTATTTCACCCTATTTTACCATATATTTTGACAAAGTTAAGTTACTGTTTTTTTTGTCTGTGTTTGTTATTGTGTGTGTGTGTGCGCGCGTGCCTGCGTGTGTCTCTGTCTCTGTGTGTATTACAGACCCAGACACAAGACATTGTCCCAACTATTGGCTTCAACATAGAAAAATTCAAGAGTTCAAGGTAGTAATTTACTTCTTATGTAAACAACTTAGTGAACCAGATGATAGTCGTAAGAATTATATTATTTGATACTTATTCTATTGTGTATGTTGATCGGTAACATGTATGTTGTGTCTCTAAAGTTTGTCCTTCACAGTGTTTGACATGTCTGGTCAGAGCAGATATAGAAACCTATGGGAACATTACTACAAGTAAGACTTTACACCGGCAATGTTTATCTAGAACTGCATTATGTGATAAGACATGTTGAGCCTGTGGTGCCTTACCTCTGATCTTAGAGTAATCAAGTATTGCCTGTAGAGCAGTTTTAATGGTTACACAACCCTACCCCCCTCTCCAAGTAGTAGTTATTAGTGATGTAGAGATCAGATTCAGTGTTGTTTATCCTGTTTTTGTGTCCACAGAGAGAGTCACGCCATCATATTTGTCATCGATAGTGGAGATCAATTACGAATGGTCGTTGCCAAAGAGGAGCTGGATACTCTTCTCAATCACCAAGGTCAGAGATTGAGAGCAAGAGAGAGAGAGGGAGAGAAAGGAAGAGGGGGGGGGGCAGACAGACAGAGAGCCAACTGTTTTTTCACCTGTTCTCCTGCATTCTTGCTCCCTCCAGACATCCGCAGCAGGAGGTTGCCAGTGCTGTTCTTTGCTAATAAGAGTGACCTGAGAGAAGCCATGTCTTTAGTCAAAGTCTCTCAGCTGCTCTGTCTGGAAAACATCAAGGACAAACCCTGGCATATATGGTAAGACACAACTCTTTCCTAGTCTCACACACACACACACACACACACACACAGAAGGTACAGACACATGCAGTGATATTGGGATAGGTTACTAGCTTCTGTCCATCTGTTTTAGTGCCAGTAATGCTGTAAAAGGAGAGGGTCTACTGGAGGGGGTGGACTGGCTACAAGGTACAGTACTTTGTGTGTGTGTGTAAATTATTTTTTGTCATGTAATTTTGACACCAATAGTGAATTATTCTGTTTTTGTTCCACCTTACCCATAGAGCAAATTGCACAGTAAGTATCATGTGAACTCACATTAGTTTATGTCACTGTGGTGGACTTGGTGAAGTACAGATGGATGTTGATGAGTTAGGAACAGGGGAGACTGTATTTAGTCTTAAACACTGCAATTATGGTATAATGTTGACATATGGGTAATGATGATTAAACTCCCCTATTCTTAACTCTCTAGTGCCGTACTGTTCTAGGTGTTTTGTGGAACTTCAGGTCTTATTGTTCAGGCTGTTCGTTTTAACTTTAATCTCATGAAATGTCCATATCTTTATAAACAGATCATATCAAAACAATGAAGACTTGATGAAATAAAATGGATGAAATGCTTATGATGAAGGATCGTGATGGGGAGAAGAGAGGCTTCAGTGACTACAACATGGCTCCTCCAACTGGGTGTCTTTGGTTATCTGATGTCACTATTTATACGGTGCAAGGGAATCACTTGTTTCCTCTTTCTATTTGTTACTCTGTCATGATGCCTGCTGTATGATACTGTTGTAAAGTGTTGATGTGAAGTGTTGCTGAACAGCTTGTTGCAGTGTAGAAACTACCCTCCGAGATTGTTTGTGTGTTATTCAGTGTTACAGCACGTGGTGTGTAACTGTGCTGACTGAATGTGGAAAGATATGATTAATGTATTCTGTTGTAACATTTTTACCCTCTACATTTCTGAGCTGTACTTAATGCTTGTTTTTTTTATGCCATTTAATGTGCTGTGACTGTTTTTCAGACATAAACTCAGCAAAAAAATAAATGTCCTCACTGTCAACTGCGTTTATTTTCAGCAAACTTAACATGTGTAAATACATAATATTCAACAACTGAGACATAAACTGAACAGGTTCCATAGACATGTAACGAACAGAAATGGAATAATGTGTCCCTGAACAAAGGGGGTCAAAATCAAAAGTTACAGTCAGTATCTGGTGTAGCCACCAGATGCATTAAATAGTGCAGTGCATCTCCTCCTCATGGACTGCACCACATTTGGCAGTTATTGCTGTGAGATGTTACCCCACTCTTCCACCAAGGCACCTGCAAGTTCCCGGACATTTCTGGGGGGAATGGCCCTAGCCCTCACCCTCCGATCCAACAGGTCCCAGACACGCTCAATGGGATTGAGATCCGGTCTCTTCGCTGGCCATGGCAGAACACTGACATTCCTGTCTTGCAGACAATCAGCATTCTCATGCTGGACGGTCATGTCAGGATGAGCCTGCAGGAAGGATACCACATGAGGGAGGAGAATGTCTTCCCTGTAACGCACAGTGTTGAGATTGCCTGCAATGACAACAAGCTCAGTCCGATGATGCTGTGACACACCGCCCCAGACCATGACGGACCCTCCACCTCCAAATCAATCCCACTGGAGAGTACAGGCGTCAGTGTAACGCTCATTACTTCCGACGATAAACGTGAATCCGACCATCGCCCCTGGTGAGACAAAATCGTGACTCGTCAGTGAAGAGCACTTTTTGCCAGTCCTGTCTGGTCCAGCGACGGTGGGTTTGTGCCCATAGGCGACGTTGTTGCCGGTGATGTCTGGTGAGGACCTTCCTTAGTCCAGCCTATTGCGGACAGTCTGAGCACTGATGGAGGGAATGTGCATTCCTGGTGTAACTCAGGCAGTTGTTGCCATCCTGTACCTGTCCCGCAGGTGTGATGTTCAGATGTACCGATCCTGTGCAAGTGTTGTTACACGTGGTCTGTCACTGCAAGGATAATCAGCTGTCCGTCCTGCCTCCCTGTAGCGCTGTCTTAGGCGTCTCACAGTACAGACATTGCAATTTATTGCCCTGGCCACATCTGCAGACCTCATGCCTCCTTTCAGCATGCCTAAAGACACGTTCACGCAGATGAGCAGGGACCCTGGGCATCTTTCTTTTGGTGTTTTTCAGAGTCAGTAGAAAGGCCTCTTTAGTGTCCTACGTTTTCATAACTGTGACCTTAATTGCCTACCGTCTGTAAGCTGTTAGTCTTAACGACCTTTCCACAGGTGCATGTTCATTAATTGTTCATGTGTCATTGAACAAGCACAGAAAACAGTGTTTAAACCCTTTACAATGAAGATCTGTGAAGTTATTTGGATTTTTACGAATGTTGTTGCTGAGTTTATTACACTAGTCAGTGCTAAATATATTCCTATATATTGGGATGTTTTAATGAAAACAAACGGCTTGGTATTTTCTTGATTTGTAGTCTCTTCCTTTTCATCAAAGGGGGTGACAATTTATCTTTCTATTTGCTGGATCTTTATGTTCATTGATCTCACATAGTGAGAGGAGATAATAGTGAATCAACACTGTAGACCCCAAAGTCCATTTTAATAATTTATGCAAAAACAGATGAGTTTCAGCTTCCATCAACACAGAAGCATCAAGTACAATCAATGCATCATAACCGTTATACTGTACAAGTTGAACACCTTTATGAAATGCTAATAAATAGTTGCAAACTTATGTTAATAAATCTATAAATATAATTAAATACTCCCTTTACAGGATACCAATATTTTAAAGCAGTTAATTTACAAAGGTATAAATAAGCTGTATAACAAAAGTATAAAAGTGTAATGATGTGAATACTGTTGACAAAGGGAGAAGAAACCCTTAATTTTCCCTATCGTCTTGGGCTACCTTCAATCCTTTTATATCCCTCTATCTGCTCCAACACAAACCTTCAGATCATCATTTCCCTGACAATGTCCCTACTCTCTCCTTTTCTTCGTTCTCTTATCCCCTCACCCCTTTATCTCTTCAGCCCCTCACTTTCCTTTCTCTGTCCTCAATCCTTCTTGAGGAACATGTAGACTATCTCAGTGTGGAAGTGAGCGCTGGCATTCAGGAGGCTCTGGAAGGTCTCCATGTCCTCATGACGGTTACCTGAAAGAGAGGGAGATGACTGACAGTACAGACAAAGGCCATATGGCTATCTGGGACCAAACATAGTGAACCACCTGCCCTGCCATGTCCTCACCTGCCATGACAACCTCGTACATCTCCATGGTAACCTCTGAGAACATGTTCTCAACGCTCTGGATGAATGACCACCTGTCTGACGGCGACAAGAACACCTGGCACACCTGCTGCACCATCCTCACCGACCAGTTCATACAATAGCCGTCCTTCTCACACACCTACAATACACACATATGAAACATAACTATAACACACACAAGCATTTCGCTACACCAACATCTGGTAAATATGTGTATATTTGATTTGATTTGAATAGCCATCCTTCTCACACACAGATGTGTACTGACCAGTATGAGGTAGACGAGGAGTCGTGAGATCTCAAAGAGGCGTCCGTTGAGAGCCTTGCTAGCCAGAATACTGTAACACAGACTGTTCCCACACAGGATCAACAGCCTGGCCACGCTCTCTACATGCCACGCCTGGGGGAGCACTGGGGAGACCAGAGAGATGTGATGAGCACAACGAAGACGCTGTGTGCACCTGTATAAAGGTGTGTGTGTGCGTGTGTTAAGATATGGTAGCCCTTTCGTGCAGTCAACGACGAAAAGTGCCCTCTTTCGCCTCACGGGTGGAATGTTATTAATATTTTTCATAATTTCATAATTAATAAAGATTATTTATTTCATAATTAATAAAGATTATTTTTTAAACAATGAAAATCCAGTGTTTCTATGTCAAACAGTTTTGTTATATTTCAGTCTACTGTGATGTATATAAAGTGTAATATTTGGATGCAAACTCAGCTCTATATTTGACATGGTACAGGTGTCTTCTTTTTTGTAAGCCCATGTGCGTGAGGTAAATAATTTGTTTCAAAGGCTACCAAGAATCACTCCGTGTGACCGTGATTTAGCCCACTACAGTAAAAGGTTAAAGTGTGTGTACCTGTGAGTTCCTCCAGTATGGCCAGTACGGTGTCAGTGGTCCAGTCTCTAGCCTCCAGGTCACTGTGGAGCAGGATCACAGCCTTGGCCAAGTCCCACAGAGAACACTGGGCTACTCCTGCACCCAGCTGCTCCAGCCAGCCCAGAGAACCTGGAAAAAATACAGACTGTTAATATACACACACACACACACACAGACACACACACTCTCTACCATGGGCCAGGGTTGGAGGATGTACACACATGCACAAACTCACTGCATACTAACCGTCAGGCAGCCGTGGTCCATAGAGTATGAACAGTAGCCTGGCCTGTGAGACTATGGGCCAGGACTGGAGGATCCTGGTGAGCCAGAACAGAGTGTCTCTTCGGCTGCTCCACGGCTCCAACAGAACCTGACGACAGAACCCACGGATCTGCAGCTCCAACCGCTGACATGCTCCTAGACACAGAGGGGAAACATTACTGTCTCTCTTTCCTCCTCACACCCTCTCTCTCTGAATTAGGGACAGACACCCACCTGGCTTTCCAGTGACGACCAACTCGATCTTCCGGGGAAGGTTTGTGAAGTCGCACAGGAAGTTGAAGACCCGGTGACACTCCAGCTCATCCCAGCCCGCAATCAACGTCTGTCAGTCAAACAGCAATGATCTGTTACATATCTTTTTTTCAGGAGACTGAAAAGATTTGTCTTGTGTGTTTCATAGGTATTTTTCTTTTGAAACTACTTTAGGGTCTCACCTGCAAGAAAACTCCGTAGCTGGAGAAGAAAGGGCAGCCTGTTGAGGCAGTGCACTGCTCCATCATGAAGCACGGGACCTGAGAGGCAGGGAGAGACAAGCGGTCTATGTAAGTCTATGGACATCTACAACCGGTCTCTCCAACCCTGTTCCTGGAGAGCTGCCGTCCTGTAGGTTTTTGTTCCAACCATAATCTAGCAAACCTGATTCTAATAACTAGCTGGTTGATTAGCTGAATCAGGTTAGTTACACCTGTGGTTGGATTGAAAACCTACTACAGGAGGATAGCTCTCCAGCAACAGGGTTGAAGCACTAATCTACAGTATGTAGGCCTTACAACACTGAACAAAAATATAAACGCAACATGTAAAGTGTTGGTGCCATGTTTCATGAGCTGAAATAAAAAATCCCAGAAATTTTTCAAAGGCCTTGTGCTGGGGACAATAAAAGGCTACTTTAAAATGTGAGGAGTATTTCTGTCTTTAATAAAGCCATTTTGTGGGGGAAAACTAATTCTAATTGGCTGGGCCTGGGTCACCAGTGGGTGGACCTGCCTGCCAAGTGGGTGGGCCTATGCCCTCCAAGGCCCACCCATGGCTGCACCACTGCCCAATCATGTGAAATCCATAGATTAGGGCCTAAGTGTAGGTAACAACCCATCAGCCACGCTGATCCTCGACACGGGGGGCCCCTCAGGGATGCGTGCTCAGTTCCCTCCTGTACTCTATGTTCACTCATGACTGCATGGCCAGGCACAACTCCAACACCATCGTTAAGTTTGCAGATGACAAAACAGTGGTAGGCCTGATCACCGACAACGATGAGACAGCCTATAGGGAGGTTAGAGAACTGACCGTGTGGTTCAAGGAGAACAACCTCTCCCTCAACGTGAATAAGACAAAAGAGATGACTGTGGAATACAGGAAAAGAAGGACCGAGCACGCCCCCATTCTCATCGACGGAGCTATAGCGGAGCAGGTTAAGAGCTTCAAGTTCCTTGGCGTCCACATCACCAACAAACTAACATTGTCCAAGCACACCAAGACAGTCGTGAAGAGGGCACGACATAACCTTTTCCCCCACAGGAGACTGAAAAGATTTGGCATGTTTTTACAGCTACACCAGAGTGCATCCTGACGGGTTGCAACTGCTCGGCCTCCGACCACAAGGCACTACAGACGGTAGTGCGTATGGTCAAACTTCCTGCCATCCAGGACCTATATACCAGGCGGTGTCAGAGGAAGGCCCTAAGACTCCAGCCACCCTATTCATATACTGTTCTCTCTGCTACCACATGGCAAGCAGTACTGGAGCGCCAAGTCTAGGTCAAAGAGGCTTCTAAACAGCTTCTACCCCCAAGCCATAAGACTCCTGAACAGCTAATCAAATAGCTACCCAGACTATTTGCATTGCCCCCCCCCCCCCTCTACGCTGCTACTACTCTCTGTTATTATCTATGCATAGTCACTTTAATAACTCTACCTACATGTACATACTACCTCAATTACCTCAACACCGGTGCCCCCACACATTGACTCTGTACCGGTACCCCCTGTATACAGCCCCGCTATTGTTATTTACTGCTGCTCTTTAATTATTTGTTATTCTTATCTCTTACTTTTTGGGGGGTATTTTCTTAAAACTGCATTGTTGGTTAAGGGTTTGTAAGTATGCATTTCATTTTAAGGTCTACACCTGTTGTATTCGGCGCATGTGACAAATAACATTTGATTTGATTTTTATTTATTTTATTTAATAGATTTCCTCATGTGAACTGTAACTAGGTAAAATATTTTATTTCACAACCTGTGTTATAATGATTAACTGGTTCTTTTTTATTTTTTATGTGTAACAACTCATGCTTTACTACAGTAGTTTAACAACATTGCTAAATATCCTTATCATTCATTTCCATAACCTTATCTATCTCCCTCACCTTTCTCTGTCTTACCTGGGAGAACTTGCTATATATAAACTTCAACCTGTCCTTTGTAGGTAGCAACAGGGTACACCTCTTGAACAACAACCCTGAGACAACAAGCAGAAACAAACAACAAGGTGACACCATGACTACATCTGTTTGTCAACCCTGAATGAATAAAGATTGACATAACACTTACATGACTAAAAAGCACTTCTAGACACAGTTATCTTGAGGTAGCCTAGAGTGTATTATGAAAAGGCTGTTCCACTGGATGTCATAAGGTGAAAGCACCAATTTGTAAGTCGCTCTGGATAAGAGCGTCTGCTAAATGACTTAAATGTAATGTAAATGTGCTGTGATTGACTTCATATTCCCGCCTATAGGCTGTACCTACTACCTACCCAGCGCTTTGTAGTGTCCCAGGGTGGCAGGGTCCTCTTTGGGAGGAGAGGAGAGAGAGGAGCAGTGCCGGAGCTTTTGTAGGATTATTCTGTTCCTCCAGGTCTGAGTAGAGATGTGATTCACAATGTAGCGACTGATGGCCTTGGACACCATGCTGAATACACTGATCTCAAGCACTGCAACACACAGAGGCATGTGGGTCATATCACACACACACACACACCTGGCTAGCCTAGAAGACATGACTGGAAAGACCGTCATTAGGTCAATGACAATCAACATACACATTGACAGGCCTACCAGCCTTCCTTTCCTTCTATCTCTCCCTTCCTCCATTCATTGTATTTAAACCAGTTAGCTAGTTAGACCTACCAGAGAGTCTGTCCAGGACCATGTCAAAGACCTCTGCAGGCAGCCTCTCGAAGAAGCAGCCACTGGCCATGCCCTGACTCCGGGTCGTGATGGTTCTCACCGGATAGGGCTGGCGACGGGACCGTCGGCGGTGGAACTTCTGGGTCATGGTGAATTTCCTGGTGACTGCCGCCATCGCCACAAAACTGTCCGGTCGCTATTGACCCGAGGATAAACTAGGAATTGAAGGTTGAAGGTCATTTGGCAAGAATAATTTATTCATTTCCAAAGAGAACAACATCAAAGACAGCTGTCAACTTTAAGAGTGAACTACTGTAACAAGCTAACGTTAGCTGTCATTTGCCTGGCTTTACCTTTAGCTTTTGGATGCGAAAACGAATCCAACAATAGCATACACTGAGTAAACTTGTGAGCTGTCTTCAGACTTATACTGTTCTTTTTTATCATAGACTAGAAAGTGAATATTTTGGCAAGCTAGCTGCTGAGAAGAAACGTTCCGAGGCTGAGGTAGGACTACAGACAGACTTGTTTTTGGCGACCCCTCGCGAGTGAAACAGCTCTGCCGCGAAATACTCATCTCGCGCGAAAAAAAATAACCTTCCCTTCCATCAACATTTTCTGAATGTTTTTGTGCTGACTTTACTTTTGTAATATCATGTAAACGTGCGATGTACATTTGCCTATAATCCCCATCCCTCTCATGTAGGCTAGTCTAATGATTGGTCTGACATGACATGAGCAGATTTTTTGAAATGCTGTTTCTAGATCTACTGTAACAGTAGCCTATGAATAAAGCGATTAGAATGTGAAATGTTTAGGCCTTATCTGCATTCAACAGGTGCTTACAATGATCAATCAAATATAAATGTAATATTTGCTGTCCTAGAAGCAGATAATAAACACCTAATTACAGACAGAGGCCCAATAGTTTCTAGCCTTCCCTTGAGTTGTGGCCCAGCACAGCTCCTTAATGCATGGAGGATTACTGTGCTTCCCCTAAGGCTATTAACTCCTCGGTACTCATATGGCATCTCCCTCTGGAGGAGATACACAGGACACATAATCCTATAAAAGAGACTGACACAGGGCAGGATGGGCTGCACTAGGCTGATAGAAAAGCCACTGCTAGGCTACTGTATGGAGGAATGACAGCCAGATTGGGAATATAGCCTTGTGTGTCTGTCTTCTATAGCGTCCTTAGACACAAATTTAGTGAATGGGACTAAGAATACAGTGGCAGCCTGTATCACTGACCAGATCAAGAGCAACCAGCAGATTTGGATGAGCTCACACCACATGGGATCTCCTGTATATCAGGTACTGTACTTATGTGTCACTCTGTTGTCCCATGATAAGAGCTTTATGTTTATTTATTTAAAATGTATTTAACGAGGCAAGTTATTTAAGAACAAATTCTTATTTACAATGAAAAGGCAAAAGGCCTCCTGCGGGGACAGGGCCTGGGATTATTTGTATTTTTTTTAAATGAATAGAATATAAATATAGGACAAAACACACATCACAACAAGAGAGACACAACACTACATAAAGAGAGACCTAAGACAACAACATAACAAGGCAGCAACACATGACAACACAGCATGGTAGAAACACAACATGACAACATGGTAGCAACACAACATGGTAGCAGCAAAAAAACATGGTACAAATATTATTGGGCAAAGTCAACAGCACAAAGGTCAAGAAGGTAGAGACAACAATACATCACACAAAGCATCCACAACTGTCAGGAAGAGTGTCCATGATTGAGTCTTTGAATGAAGCGATTGAGATGAAAATGTCCAGTTTGAGTGTTTGTTGCAGCTCGTTCCAGTCGTTAGCTGCAATGAACTGAAATAAGGAGCGACCCGGGGATGTGTGGGCTTTGGGGACCTTTAACAGAATGTGACTGGCAGAACGGGTGTTGTATGTGGAGAATGAGGGCTGCATTAGATATCTCAGATAGGGGGGTGTGAGGCCTAAGAGGGTTTTATAAATAAGCATCAACCAGTGGGTCTTGTGACGGGTATACAGAGATGACCCGTTTACAGAGGAGTATAGAGTGCAGTGATGTGTCCTGTAAGGAGCATTGGTGACGAATCTGATGGCCGAATGGTAAAAAAAACATCTGCTTGAGAGCACCCTTTCCTGCCAATCGATACATTTATGTCTCCGTAATCTAGCATGGGTAGGATGGTCATCTGAATCAGGGTTAGTTTGACAGCTGGGGTGAAAGAGGAGCGATTACGATAGAGGAAACCAAGTCTAGATTTAACCTTAGCCTGCAGCTTTGATATGTGCTGAGAGAAGGACAGTGTACCGTCTAGCCATACACCCAAGTACTTGACTACCTCAAGCTCTAAACCCTCAGAGGTAGTAACAACACCTGTGGGAAGAGAGGCATTCTTCTTACCAAACCACATGACCTTTGTTTTGGAGGTGTTCAGAACAAGGTTAAGGGTAGAGAAAGCTTGTTGGACACTAAGAAAGCTTTGTTGTAGAGTATTTAACACAAAATCCGGGGAGGAGCCAGCTGAGTATAAGACTGTATCATCTGCATATAAATGGGTGAGAGAGCTTCCTACTGCCTGAGCTATGTTGTTTATGTAAATTGAGAGAGCGTGGGGCCTAGGATTGAGCCTTGGGGTACTTCCTTGGTGACAGGCAGTGGTTGAGACAGCAGATTTTCTGACTTTATACACTGCACTCTTTGAGAGAGGTAGTTAGCAAACCAGGCCAAAGACCCCTCAACGACACCAATACTCCTAAGCCGGCCCACGAGAATGGAATGGTCTACCGTAACAAAAGCTTTGGCCAAGTCAATAAAAATAGCAGCACAATAGGCTCTATCCATTATACAGCCTCCAACGTTCTAATTTACTTCAGATTGGGTTGATGACTTCCGGAGCGAGTTCTGCTATTGTTTTTATCATTAGCTTACTAGCTATCGTCAATGCATTTCTGACTGAAATAGTTCGCAATGAATATGTTTAAATTACAGCCCGCGAAGGAGGTGCTAATGAACATTGTTCAGTGCCTCTGTGTTTAGTTTCTTCCAAATGTAATGGTATTGTGAGCTTCCATCGTTTCCCGGTCGATGAAGAGCTCAGAAAAAGGTGGTTGGTGGCAGTACGTCATGACAACTTTGCTGTCACCAAACACACAAAGGTGTGTAGTACACATTTAGTCGAAATTGACTTTGTTGGGGGAAAATTGGGGGGCAACAATACCTAAAAAGAGGTGTTGTTCCTACTGTCTTCGCGTGGAACTGGCACATTCAAAAGAGACCTGGTGTTTGGGAAAAAAGACTGAAACCTCCTGCTCCGACTGACGGGGATGAAGAACAAGGTGCGCTGCCTATGGACTGTGCCATCTCTGATCCGGTCCAGAGCATGGGCCAAGCCAGTGTAAATGTACATGTGTTAATTTGCTAGCAGCAAAATAATAATGTGTTTATCTACGACATGTATCAATCATTTGTGTTGTAGTGGATATCAGTTTGTGTGGAGCTTGTATTGGCTTTAATTAGGCAATGAGTAACAGGGGTGGGGGAAAGAAATCAAGTAAACAGAATAACCAAAATGCAAGACTGAATACAATGTTAGAGATGTGTAATTGATTAACTGAACTGTTGAACATTTGCTGAAATACATTTTTGTGAAACAAATCTATTCTACTGTAGATTTCTTCACAAGAACATCAATACTTATTTTTCATAAAACCACTAAACTTGGCACCCATGCAGGGGATCCATTCAGGTGCGAGAGACTTCTGCAAGTAGTGGTAAAAATAGAAGGGGTCAACCTTCTCTCTTATAGTTTTTGAAACCTGTAGATCTTTATATATCCTTTCAACTAGGATGTCCTCCTGTGTACAGCTGACAAAGTCACACCAGCTACAACCTGTGAGAAGGATTTGACCTTGCACCCACCAGTAGTAAGCATGAGATCTCTTCAACTTCAGCTCTCCATTCTGTATCTTCAGGTAAGGGCATCAGCTCTCCATTCTGTATCCTCAGGTAAGGGCAGTCAACATAACTTGGTACATTTGGGCACTTGACCTCTAAGAATCCAAAGTGTGGTCTCACACTGGGATCAAATATGATTCCATCTGGAGAGGATCCTAACCACGGAGCATCTGGGTGCACTACAAAGCCACCCGGAAAGAAGTTAACATTCTTCAGTGTGCAGTACTCCAGTACAGCTACTGGCTCCATGGCTAGCCCCCTCTTCATATCCATGGTCTGCCTACCAGATCCCTGTACAGCCACTGGCTCCATGGCTAGCCCTCTCTTCATCTCCATGGTCTGCATACCAGATCCCTTGAACATCCGCTCAGCTAGGTGGTCAGCTGAGGTCTCTCCCCGGACATGGCAAACCTCTTGGAAGCGAGATGATGTTATTCTCATTTTCCTGAGCTGATGCCATTCCGGGCTGCTGCTCTGCTCCCTTGTAGCAACCTTGACTTTGTGTGACATCTCGTAGGTTGTCTCTAATGCCTTGAGGTGGAACTGCTCCTGATGGCTAAGGACATAAGCACACTGGGAAGCCTGTAGCCATCTAATGGAAGTATTGGTGGAGAAGAGGCATCGGTAATCTTCACAATTTCACGGGTCTTTGGCTGTGTAAGCTGATAGGACAGAACACTGCCGGCTTACACTGGCCCAAAGGCGGACTCAACCAGGAGCACGTCAGCTGACATTTCCATTGTTGTCACAAGAGGGGCAGTAAGTGGAGAAAAGTTGGCATACGTTTCTGAGACGCGGAGAAGGTCCATGTCAGGCATGTATCCATTGAGTGCTTTGTAGAGAGAACTTCTGCAAAACATTTTAAAACCTTACCATCAGGTTGGAGAGATTACTATGACAAAGACTCATGTAACTTTTCCAGAAACAGCACAAGCCCGAAAGTTTTTTTTTAAATGAATTAAAATATACAGATTTATAGATTACATGTATGTATTTGCCCCCAGTCTTTGTCCCAAATATTTGTCATTATCATCTGGATACAAGAAAATGTTTTCTAAAATGTTTCCATTCTAGGAACCTCCAACTTACCTTATTCCATCAGCACACGAGTTAGTTGGTTTACGGAACTCTATCCCATCAACCGGACCTGGCTTCACACCCTAATTAACAAGGATTTACTGTTACATAGGCTGAATACTTTACAGAATTATTTTTTTATGGATATTGATAGACTCACAAGTGTTCTTGGCTTGTGCCAACACTGTTCTGTGTCTGTGCAGCTGTGAACTGGTGGTGCAGCAGGAATGTTTCATTGAGAGTAGTGCGCTGTCTGGTAAAGAAGGGCTACCAGATGATTGCACCCCGCACTTCCTGCAACACAGGAGCAGTGGCTTTGGACCACTCTCACTGGTACGGGGTGCTTTAACACCATCTGTGAAGATAAGTGAAGTGACTGAAGTGAGAAACAAGAATGATGAGGTCCATAAATAACAATAAACATAGTAGTGTCTAGTCTTATTAACTAGGGGCTCATTTAACTATACAGGAATAGGTTGTGTCTCAATAACACAATTACCAAACACTGCATCAACAGATCTTAACAGGTTATTTGGTAAAGTGGGCAATTCTAAATTGGGATTGGGACCCATCATTAATATCTATCTACTGATAAGATTAAACACTGACACTGTCTCAAACACATTTTGACCATGATGACAGTGTCTCACAGGAGATGTTTAACAAGGTCCCTAGTAGCTATCTATAACCTTTCCCTACTCTCATGCTGTGCAGCTTTTCACCCTTCCTCATGGACCTGTGACAGGCAGCCCTCACGGTGATCTCCCCTGTCAAAGTATCTTTGTTAGATACTGTGTAGAAAGACATGAATAACAATTATTTTTAGCTAGCAAATATAGCTAGCAAGCATAACTTAACCAAGCTAACGAAAATACACACGTTCTCAGGTAGATTATGTCAACGTTACATCATTTTACGAAGTAACTAGCTAACGTTATATCTGTCACTGACTTGGTATTTACCTTCATAGTTGTCTATGTAGCTTCCTATATACATCTTGAACCCCTTTTCATTCTTGCTAGCTGGAGTCAATTCAATTCAAGGGCTTTATTGGCATGGGAAACATGTGTTAACATTGCCAAAGCAAGTGAGGTAGACAACATACAAAGTGAATATATAAAGTGAAAAACAACAAAAATTAACAGTAAACATTACACATACAGAAGTTTCAAAACAGTAAAGACATTACAAATGTCAGATTATATATATATATACAATGTACAAATAGTTAAAGGACACAAGATAAAATGAATAAGCATAAATATGGGTTGTAATTTACAATGGTGTTTGTTCTTCACTGGTTGCCCTTTTCTCGTGGCAACAGGTCACAAATCTTGAGTCTCTTGAGTCTCTGAAGCTGATTTAACAATTCGATGTACATCATTAATATTAATTTGAGGCCTGAAGACACCTAGTAAATAACTGTGACATAGTGGTAGTGACGTTATATCGTCGATAACAACTAAACTGACCGGAAATTGCCACACCGATAGGGAGTGTGTTTAGAACGTTAGATCATGGAATGTGCATACGGGCTTTATTGCTTAGAATCAAGGGCAATGATGACATCATTGAGGACCTTTAAGGTTGCAGTGACACATCCATAATCTGAGCAGAAACCAGATTGTATACAAGAGAATACTATAGACATCAAGAAAGCCTGTCAGTTGATTATTAACACGTTTTTTCAACACTTCTGATAAACAGGGCAAAATAGAAACAGTTAGGATAAGCTTGATATCCCGCTTTAAATAAAGGACGAACTGTGGCTGCCTTCCAAGCAATGGGAACCTCCCCAGAAAGGAGAGACAAGTTAAAAAGGTCAGAGATAGGCTTGGTGATGATAGGGGCAGCAACCTTAAAGAAGAAAGGAGAGACAGGTTAAAAAGGTTGGAGATAGGCTTGGTGATGATAGGGGCAGCAACCTTAAAGAAGAAAGGAGAGACAGGTTAAAAAGGTCGGAGATAGGCTTGGTGATGATAGGGGCAGCAACCTTAAAGAAGAAAGGAGAGACAGGTTAAAAAGTTTGGAGATAGGCTTGGTGATGATAGGGGCAGCAACCTTAAAGAAGAAAGGAGAGACAGGTTAAAAAGGTCGGAGATAGGCTTGGTGATGATAGGGGCAGCAACCTTAAAGAAGAAAGGAGAGACAGGTTAAAAAGTTTGGAGATAGGCTTGGTGATGATAGGGACAGCAACCTTAAAGAAGAAAGGAGAGACAGGTTAAAAAGGTTGGAGATAGGCTTGGTGATGATAGGGGCAGCAACCTTAAAGAAGAAAGGAGAGACAGGTTAAAAAGGTCGGAGATAGGCTTGGTGATGATAGGGGCAGCAACCTTAAAGAAGAAAGGAGAGACAGGTTAAAAAGGTCGGAGATAGGCTTGGTGATGATAGGGGCAGCAACCTTAAAGAAGAAAGGAGAGACAGGTTAAAAAGTTTGGAGATAGGCTTGGTGATGATAGGGGCAGCAACCTTAAAGAAGAAAGGAGAGACAGGTTAAAAAGGTCGGAGATAGGCTTGGTGATGATAGGGGCAGCAACCTTAAAGAAAAAAGGAGAGACAGGTTAAAAAGTTTGGAGATAGGCTTGGTGATGATAGGGGCAGCAACCTTAAAGAAGAAAGGAGAGACAGGTTAAAAAGGTCAGAGATAGGCTTGGTGATGATAGGGGCAGCAACCTTAAAGAAGAAAGGAGAGACAGGTTAAAAAGGTCGGAGATAGGCTTGGTGATGATAGGGGCAGCAACCTTAAAGAAGAAAGGAGAGACAGGTTAAAAAGGTCAGAGATAGGCTTGGTGATGATAGGGGCAGCAACCTTAAAGAAGAAAGGAGAGACAGGTTAAAAAGGTCAGAGATAGGCTTGGTGATGATAGGGGCAGCTACCTTAAAGAAGAAAGGAGAGACAGGTTAAAAAGGTCGGAGATAGGCTTGGTGATGATAGGGGCAGCAACCTTAAAGAAGAAAGGAGAGACAGGTTAAAAAGGTTGAAGATAGGCTTGGTGATGATAGGGGCAGCAACCTTAAAGAAGAAAGGAGAGACAGGTTAAAAAGGTCAGAGATAGGCTTGGTGATGATAGGGGCAGCAACCTTAAAGAAGAAAGGAGAGACAGGTTAAAAAGGTTGAAGATAGGCTTGGTGATGATAGGGGCAGCAACCTTAAAGAAGAAAGGAGAGACAGGTTAAAAAGGTCAGAGATAGGCTTGGTGATGATAGGGGCAGCAACCTTAAAGAAGAAAGGAGAGACAGGTTAAAAAGGTCGGAGATAGGCTTGGTGATGATAGGGGCAGCAACCTTAAAGAAGAAAGGAGAGACAGGTTAAAAGGTCGGAGATAGGCTTGGTGATGATAGGGGCAGCAACCTTAAAGAAGAAAGGAGAGACAGGTTAAAAAGGTCGGAGATAGGCTTGGTGATGATAGGGGCAGCAACCTTAAAGAAGAAAGGAGAGACAGGTTAAAAAGGTCGGAGATAGGCTTGGTGATGATAGGGGCAGCAACCTTAAAGAAGAAAGGAGAGACAGGTTAAAAAGGTCAGAGATAGGCTTGGTGATGATAGGGGCAGCAACCTTAAAGAAGAAAGGAGAGACAGGTTAAAAAGGTTGGAGATAGGCTTGGTGATGATAGGGGCAGCAACCTTAAAGAAGAAAGGGTCTAAACAATATGACCCAGATGTTTTTTTGGGGTCAAGTTCAATGAGCTCCTAGCACCTCGGACTCAGTGACTGCCTGCAGGGAGAAACTTTGTAGCGGGGCATTTGGAAATAGAGGGAGAAGCGTCGGTGATAGTCACATTAGAAGGGGTGGGAGATGAGGAAATGTAACAGTCAATGAAGAGCTATTTGAAAATGTAATGCTTAAAACCTGCAAATCAAATTGTTTTGGGACAGACTTGGAGACAAACGAGCACTGAAGGTGATCCTTGGTAAAGATTGCCACTCCACCACCTTTGGAAGAACTGTTTTGCCGAAAAAGCTTAAAACCAGAAAGGTTAACATCAGTATTCAAAACATTCTTCCTTAACCACGTCTCAGTAATGACCAGCTAAGGCATGATCATTTATAATACTGTCATTATCTGCTATTGTCTTCTTAAATAGTCTAAGATTAGATACTGCACTGTCATCAAACATTTTTAATTTTGATCTGTTGTTTACATCTTACTTTTTGTTGTTGACAGATCCCCATATTGACTGGTGAGGAGGAGGAGGAACATGCAGTGTGATGATGCCCTCCCTCTTCCCCTGGGGCAGGAACTATGTTTGCATCTAACCCTTATAGAGCTGAAGTAAGCTACACCAGACCGAGCCACACTGCGTAACATTACTGACAGACAGTTGTCACCTCCCTAACAGGACAATAAGAACACACACATACCCATACACTGCCCCCACTTGGACACTGAAGCAGAGGCAACACTGGTAATAGAGGGAAAGAGAGAGTAAGAGAGAGCAAGCAGACAGAGCGCTGGTCTGGTCTGGGTTGTGGCGTGCAGCATTGACAAGCCTGTTAACTATAGAGAGTCATATAAATGCTTTATAACATGTGTCTGTGAATCTGCATAGAACACATAAACATAGACTGCCAGCCGCTTCCCGCCTCCTGTAGCATTGGACAGTACCCGGCTGGATATACATGTCACAGGTAAGAAGGAAAGAGGAGGGTGTAGGTGTTGAGTAAATCACTTTGTTGGGGTTCTTATTTTGTAGCTTTGTATTATTTGTGCTACGTGCACGGAAAAATTAAGTTTGAACTCACGTGAGCAGTAGCCAAAAACATGTTCATCTGTTGTTCTATTGTGTGGGTGTCTCCTCCCTTACAGAATCAATCATTAAACACAAAGAGCATTCTGTTCCCAGTGTCCCAGTGAGGAATGGAACTGTTGCGCTTTGATAGAGTATAGAACTAGTATAATGGTGACGGTTTGTTTCAAGATTGGTGGTAGATGAAGGAAAACTGGAAAGTGGAGTAGAAAGTGAAACATCATAGTATTGACGTCAACTTTAATCCCTCTGAATGAGGCAAAGGAGAACTGTAGTAGTCTAAATGATAGGCATATATGTATAAAGCAGAATAGCAACGGCATGTGGTTTAGTTCTGAGGTGTTAATTCTATTTTGGATCAGCCATGTCTGGAGCCTGCAGGCCTCCTGTCTGTCACTGTCCAGAGTTTGTGTGTGTGTGTGTGTGTGTGTGTGTGTGTGTGTGTGTGTGTGTGTGTGTGTGTGTGTGTGTGTGTGTGTGTGTGTGTGTGTGTGTGTGTGTGTGTGTGTGTGTGTGTGTGTGTGTGTGTGCGTGTGTGTGACCCACTGGCAGCAGTAGAATCATATCAGGACTCTGATCCCATATGCAGAAGCTTCCACACATTATCTACACTCTTTGAAAGAAAGGTTCCAAAAGGGTTCTTCAGCTATCCCCAAAGGAGCACCCTTTTGGGGTTCCATGTAGAAAGGACAGGATTCTACATGGAACCCAAAAAGGTTTTACCTGGAATCCAAAAAGCTTCTACTTGGAACCAAAAGATTCTACCTTGAACCAAAAAGAGTTATTCAAAGGTTTCTACTATGGGGATAGCCGAAGAACTTTAGATTCTAGATAGCACTTTTTTTTGGTGTACCGACAACACCCCCTCTCTCCTCCACTTCTTCAGATAATAATGTTTTATTACTTTATGCTTTATGACACAATCAACTTTGCTGTGACATTTAATATTACTGGCATTTGTTGTAAACAACGATAGTGGGTGTGGCAATGTGTGCTATATTGTTCACTAGATCCATGGCCCTCTCCTATCTGCATTATTCAAATCACAATAAAAGTTGTTTTCCAAAGTAAGTTACATAAGATGAAGGAGAGGACAGGGGAAAACAGAGTGAGTGAAAGTCAATGCTTAACTACCCTTGGGTTCCCAATACTTAAATGTCTAAACTACAGTATCTGCACCTCAGAGGCCCTTCCAAGAATCTCAATTTAATCAAACTTGCCGTGCAGCATTCATACAAAAGCATATTAAAATAATTCTGTCCTGTGGTTAAATACAATTAGGAGGTACCATATACATATATATATGCCATTTAGCAGACTCTTTTATCCAAAGCAACTGAGAGTCATGCCTGTATACATTTTACATATGGGTGGTCCCAGGAATCAAACTCACTATCCTAGCATTACAAGCACCATGCTCTACCAGCTGAGCTACATGCAAATGATTTGATGAAGCTTGTGACTAAATGACACATCTGTCTGTGAATGAACCACAGTTACCACTTTTGTAGAGTTATATATTCCAAAGGCATGTTACATATTCACAGTGATAAAATTCCAAACAGTATGATTAGCCTATAATAAAATGAGTTTTATTAAATCCATTATTTATTATGGACCAGCTGAATGCTTCTCATTAAGTCGTTTCAGTGTTTCTAAACAAGGGGTTATAAAAAGGTCTCTCATTCAGAAGTTAGTGGTTTGTTTCTGTGAATGTTTAATCATGTGTGTTCTCCACAGGGGCAGGGGGACAGTCACAGTCAAAGAGAGACTAGCTAGCTGAGCCCAGGGGACTACAATCAACAGGTGGAGCTGAACAAATAAGCTATTGGTCGCAGGCTCAGCCAACAAGACCAGGGACAGAAGCGTCAGTAGAAGGCCTTGTCAGAGAGAGCACTAGAGAGCATGTGGAAGCCACAGCCATTGTTTAAAACAACGCCAGAGACAACAACTGAAGCCTAGCCCCAGAGACTGAAGTCACAGCACAGAGCTCCGGAGACAACACTGAAGCCTAGCCCCAGAGACTGAAGTCACTGCACAGAGCTCCGGAGACAACACTGAAGCCTAGCCCCAGAGACTGAAGTCACTGCACAGAGCTCCGGAGACAACACTGAAGCCTAGCCCCAGAGACTGAAGTCACTGCACAGAGCTCCGGAGAAAACACTGAAGCCTAGCCCCAGAGACTGAAGTCATAGCACAGAGCTTTGGAGACAACACTGAAGCCAGTGAATCCACAACCCCTGAGCCCCAAAGAGACCACCACTGCGGGATGGCTTCAACACTGTGACTGACTCTAGACCCACTGGAGTTCCAACTGTACAGCTGGGAACCAGAGCTAAAGACCAGAATAATAGGATACTAAACTCACATCTCAAAGGGATTATTGTGTGGTTGTGTGTGTTGCTCTGTGTGTGTGGTTCTGTGTGTGTTGTCTTGGGTGTAGCAGTGCAGTGTGTGAGCTAGTTTTGTTTTAAATTCTGTGTGTGTAGTTCTCCATCAGCAGATGTTGCAGAAATGGCCAGCATGGTGGTCCAGCTCTTGGGCTTCTTCCTGGGTCTATTGGGGCTTGTAGTTAGTGTAGTTGCTACGGTGCTCCCCCATTGGCGGCGGACGTTATATGTGGGCTCTAACATCATCACAACCACTGCATACATGAAGGGGCTCTGGATGGAGTGTGTGTGGCACAGCACGGGCATCTACCAGTGTGAAGTACATCGCTCAATGCTGGCTCTGCCACCTGACCTGCAAGTAGGAATGATTGGTTGATTGATTTGTTAATTGATTCATTCATTGAATGGATTAATTTGAGCAACAGCCATTATGATACTAAATTCCTTTCTCCTCCCTCCTCCCTCGACCCTCGACCCTGCTCCCTCCCTCTAGGCAGCGCGGGCGTTGATGGTGCTATCCTGTCTGACCTCCACCCTGGCAGTCCTGGTGTCCTCTACAGGGATGAAGTGTACCCGCTGTGCCCGACGCTCCCCCACCAAGCACGTCCTGGCCATCAGTGGAGGGGTCTGCTTCCTGTCTGCAGGCATGCTCTGTCTTATCACTGTCTGCTGGACAACCAATGATGTCATCCTCGACTTCTACAACCCCATCCTACCTGAAGGTACTATTAATTCTATCAGTCCTGCTTTATTTACTTGTATTGTATTAGAACTCAGCTTTTGCTTATAATTGTCTGTTCAGATAAATAACAAGAAATGTTACTATGTGTTGCAGGTATGAAGTATGAGATTGGCATGGCGGTGTATTTGGGCTATGTCTCGGCCTGTCTAAGTCTGATGGGAGGGGCGGTGCTCTGTTGGAACTGTGAGGGGCGGCCCGGGAACGCCCTCCCCCTCCAGCTACCTCATCGTCACCACCCTCCTCCTCCCCCTGTCTTCAGCACTTTAAACACCCCAGCACCCCCTTACTATCCCCCTGCCGCACTGAATGGAAACCGCGCTCCCTCACGCACCTCAGTGTCCAGCAGTGGCTACAGACTCAACGACTATGTCTGAGGGATGGAGTACACACTCAATTATTGCTTCCTAGTGTGGAAGTGGACACACATAATTATTATGTTTGAATGTGGAATATAATACAAACTGATTGACCACGTCTAAGGGAGGTTCACACTCAATGACTTTCCAGACAACCTCCAGAGAGTGACTGAGGATGAGTGTGTTTTACAGTGTTGATGCTGTTCAGGTTGTGTCCTTCTTCTCTGAGGGAAAGTCCACAAGGTAATCCTGTCCTCTTTATCCTGTTGACTTTGTATGTTTACTATAATAATCCAGAAACACACTTTTGAACATCAACAGCCTTATTCCCTAATACAAAAGGAGCTTCCTTCGAACAGGCCTTTAGGACAAAGACAGCATATACCATAATGAGGACAAAGACAGCATATACCATAATGAGGACAAAGACAGCATATACCATAATGAGGACAAAGACAGCATATACCATAATGAGGACAAAGACAGCATACACCATAATGAGGACAAAGACAGCATACACCATAATGAGGACAAAGACAGCATACACCATAATGAGGACAAAGACAGCATACACCATAATGAGGACAAAGACAGCATACACCATAATGAGGACAAAGACAGCATATACCATAATGAGGACAGAGACAGCATATACCATAATGAGGACAGACAGCATATACCATAATGATAAGCCATATATGGTTCTTCCATGTGTATTATTATGTGTTCCAGTTTCATAGCTCATAACTTCATGGCTGTTAGCCACAAATAGATTTTTTAACTGCTCCAATTGTTGTGAAGCACTTCCTGTCTTCTCTATTATTGAATATATGTAAACTGCTTTATACTTCTCCTGTTATCTTAAAATACAAAGTCACCATGGTGCAACAGAATATAATTGAGCTTGAGGGTGGTAGGATAGGTTACTATTAACTACACTGAACAAAAATGTAAATGAAACAATTTTAAAGATTTTACAGTTCATTTTAAATAAATTCATTAGGCCCTTGGGCTCCCGAGTGACGCAGCGGTCTAAGGCACTGCATCTCAGTGCTAGAGGCGTCACTACAGACCCTGGTTCAATTTCAGGCTGTATCACAACCAGCCGTGATTGGGAGTCCCATAGGGGGGCACACAATTGGCCCAGCGTCGTTAGGATTTGGCTGGGGTAGGCTGTCATTGTAAATAAGAATGTGTTCTTAACTGACTTGCATAGTTAAATAAAAATTTAAAATCTATGGATTTCACATGACTGGTAATACAGATGTGCATCTGTTGGTCACAGATACCTTAAAAAAAAGTAGGGCCGTAGATCAAAAAAACAGCCAGTATCTGGTGTGACCAACATTTGCCTCATGCAGCGCGACACATCTCCTACACTTAGAGTTGATCAGGCTGTTGATTGTGGCCAGTGGAATGTTGTCCCACTCCTCTTCAATTGCTGTGTGAAGTTGCTGGATATTTGTGGGAATTGGAACACGCTGTCGTACATGTCGATCCAGAACATCAAAAATATGCTCAATGGAAGAACTGGTACATTTTCAGCTTCGATAAAATGCTATTGTTTTCGTTGTCCGTAGCTTATGCCTGCCCATACCATAACCCCACCGCCAAAATGTCTCCAGCGTGCCAGTAGCCATCGAAGGTGAGCATTTGCCCACCGAAGTCGGTTACGATGCCGAACTGCAGTCAGTCAAGACCCTGGTGAGGACACACTTTGACTTGATGACAGCTTTGCACACTCTTGGCATTCTCTCAACCAGCTTCATCTGGAATGCTTTTCCCAAAGTCTTGAAGGAGTTCCCACATATGCAAGCACTTGTTGGCTGCTTTTCCTTCACTCTGAGGTCTGACTCATCCCAAACCATCTCAATTTGTTTGAGATTGGGGGTTGGTGGAGGCCAGGTCATCTGATGCAGCACTCCATCACTCTCCTTCTTGGTAAAATAGCCCTTACACAGCCTGGAGGTTTGTTGGGTCATTGTCCTGTTGAAAAACAAATGATGGTCTCACTAAGCCCAAACCAGATGGGATGGCATATCGCTGCAGAATGCTGTGGTAGCCATGCTGGAATTCTAAATAAATCACAGAGAGTGTCACCTGCAAAGCCCCCCCACACCATAACACCTCCTCCTCCGTGCTTTACGGTGGGAACTACACATGCAGAGATCATCCGTTCACCCACACCGCATCTCACAAAGACACAGCGGTAGGAACCAAAAATCTCCAATTTGGACTCCAGACCAAATTACACATTTCCACCGGCCCATTGCTCGTGTTTCTTGGCCCAAGCAAGTCTCTTCTTCTTATTGGTGTCCTTTAGTTGTGGTTTCTTTGCAGCAATTTGACCATGAAGGCCTGATTCACACAGTCTCCTCTGAACAGCTGATGTTGAGATGTGTCTGTTACTTGAGCTCTGTGAAGCATTTATTTGGGGTACAATTTCTGAGGCTGGTAACTCTAATGAACTTATCCTCTGCAGCAAAAGAAACTCTGGGTCTTCTATTCCTATAGCGGTCCTCATGAGAGACAGTCATCAAAGCACTTGATGTTTTTTGCGACTGCACTTGAAGAAACTTTCAAAGTTCTTGAAATGTTCCGTATTGACTGACCTTAATGTCTTAAAGTAATGATGGACTGTCAGTTCTCTTTGCTTATTTGAGCTGTTCTTGCCATAATATGGACTTGGTCTTTTGCCAAATAGGGCTATTTTCTAACCTGTCACAACACAACTGATTGGCTCAAATGCATTAAGAAGGAAAGAAATTCCACAAATTAACTTTTAACAAGGCACACCTGTTAATTAAAATGCATTCCAGGTGACTACCTCATGAAGCTGGTTGAGAGAATGCCAAGAGTGTGCAAACCTGTCATCAAGGCAAAGGGTGGCTATTTGAAGAATCTCACATATTTAAATATATTTTGATGTACCACTTTTTTGGTTACCACATGATTCCATATGTGTTATTTCATAGTTTCGATGTCTTCGCTAGTAAAGAAAAAACCTTGAATGAGTAGGTGTTGTTCTAAAACTTTTGACCGGTAGTGTACAGTAGCCTACTGGGCCAAAGCACAAAAACGTATCGCAAATGTGATCTGTGCAAGGAATATGATGACCACATGGTGGCGCCAGCAGCCTATCTAGAAAGTGAGTGGCGTTGACTGTTCAAGAAAGAAAGACTTCGGCTTCTCATTGTCTGGCTCATACCAAACTTGCGCTGAATGAAACAGACAAGTAGTCAAAGCTGTGAGCTTAGAAAATAGTTTTATTTATACATTGACTAAATTAAAAGGTTTCTAGAATTTCCAACAAGTGTGTCCAATCCCCATCTCAATAAGTCCAAGTCAAAGTCCCTTTAAATTTGAGTTTTTTAAATTTTGACTCTGGTTTTCAGTAAAGGCTGGCTTTCATAATGTTCACACTGCGTTTCGTTCTATCATTGTGATTTATTCTACCTGCGCTATTAGCCGCGCCAGGCGCGTGGACATGTTTATGAGTTGTTCATGTATTCTGAAGCTATGGTTTCTCTCTCTAGCAGTCTGTCAACATAAAGCACGGCCAATGAGTCGAAGCTATCGGCAAAACAGAGAAGTCAGCTAGCCTATTTATTAAATTGGTCAACATGTTCAGTCTTAATATAGAAATGAAAATACCTTTCCAATCATCGATGATCTTTGAAATTAGACAATGCCTTTATGAAATGTGGACTTTAATAGTATTATTGTACTTGCATTAAGTAAGTTGCTTGAACAGACAGAAAACTGATAGATTGGATGGAAACGCCCTCAAACGCCCGCGCCTGTTTCCAAATTCCAGCACCATGGATAGCAACAGCAATCGCGACATTCTCCTCCAAATCCTTTACTGAGGAATGCCTATCCCGTATACTCACTGTAGCAATAACGAACCGCACACAGAGCTACTCACTGCACACGAAATTAGCCCAATGTTGGTGTAGGTGTATTTCCTAATTCATGCATTTTAACATGTTACAATCTGACTGATTATCGTTCCCGTTGGGCCCATGGCTATAATGTCAGACGTTATCCTGCATAGGATGGCCCATGTTTCACCAGATAAATAAATAATATAATTGTTATACGCCAACACTGGATGTAACAAGACAGAGGCCGTCTATCGGACATTCTAACCGCCCACTGGCTCAATATTCTCACGCGTAAAAAGTATAGTGCTTCCATTTCGCCTCGATTGGCACCTGTGTGAACGTCAATCACCGCTAAATGAAACCTGGTGAGTTAACTGGGCCCATTCCAAATTAAACCTGGTGAGTTAACTGGGCCCATTCCAAATGAAACCTGGTGAGTTAACTGGGCCCATTCCAAATGAAACCTGGTGAGTTAACTGGGCCCATTCCAAATGAAACCTGGTGAGTTAACTGGGCCCATTCCAAATGAAACCTGGTGAGTTAACTGGGCCCATTCCAAATGAAACCTGGTGAGTTAACTGGGCCCATTCCAAATGAAACCTGGTGAGTTAACTGGGCCCATTCCAACCGGGTGTTTTATAAGACATCTATCCGCTGGGTGTGCGTCATGCCATTCCCAATTATATGCTATTGCTGTCCTTTCCTGAGAGACCTTCACTGGCTGCCTATCCTCGTCTACACAACCTGTCAACCTTATTGATAAACAACCCCCCACCCCCTTTCCCTTTCAAGTCTTTCACAAACTCGGACCCCCCACCCCCACCCCTCTTTCTCTCAGCCCCCAAACTGTGTATAAACCACACCGGGGAATTACGCACGGGTGGCGTGGATTACGTTGAGTTGTAACATTTTCCTTCTCTGGAAAGCCAGTTGGATGCGCTTTTAGAACCACCGGCGACGTACATTGAAGAGACATCTCTAAAGGTAGGAGAAAACCCCTCTGTGCCCTGGATGGGGCACTACCTCGTTCTCCAAACAGTTGTCTTTACATGCATTTTGTTTCAGATGGTTTGTTAATTAACTGTAGCCAAACTATGTCGACTCAGATTGAATTAAGTTACAGTAGAATAGCCATGAGCTGAAGTGCAGGTGTATGTGAAAGAGTGGCGGATCTTTGAAAGGAAGTCGATGTTACTGCTTTAGCAGCTCCCGAAAACCCTGCCTTCGGCAGGAATTATACCTGAAAGTGCTTCTTTGATTTTGTTGATGTGACAGAGAGAGACCCATCCGCTAGAATGTCTGGGATCTCTGCACTATATTATTCTGTCTGGGCGCGCGCTCCGGGATGCGTTATCCGTATTTTACGCACATATTGTTTAACCCATAATCATTATTGGGTGTATTATGTACATGGTCAACTTGTTGTAAATCAAACAGTTCACAAAATGTTCAACAAGGGAGTATAAAAAGAGAGAGAGCCCACATGTCAAATATTATTGGAAGCCTATACAATTTTAAATGATTATTAATCAGCCAATGAAGCAATAACACATTTAAAGCTGTTTTTTTTAAGAAGATTCACGATTGATTGGGGGTCTGATGACTAGGCTTCTTTTTCACAGGGAGTGGGTAGGTGGCTTCTGTTCTTCTCCTCTCCATCCCTGGCACAGGTCTCAATGAAAAGCAGTTACTCGCACAGAGACTAATCACGGCAGTGGAAGAGGATGGCCGTCCACGCAGAGGGGATCGTGGCTATAGTGATATTCTACTTGCTGATTCTGGGCGTGGGGATATGGGCCGCGTGGAAGAACAAGAACTCAGGGGTGTCGGAGGGCCAGGACCGCAGTGAAACCATCATGGTGGGCGGGAGGGACATTGGGTTGTTTGTCGGTGGATTCACTATGACCGGTGAGTTGTGACCTGGTTCAACTGCCTGGAGAGGCTGGGTTGAGGCATTGGGCTAATTCAGTTTTGAATTGAAAATATCCCATTGTTGTCTATAAGGTTGTTTTGAAATCATGTATAAAATACTCTTCTTGCTAAATTGACTGAAAAAAAACTGAATTCACCCCAGCCCTGTAGTTGGAGAGGCATATAGTACCTTGTTTGCTCAAATATTTCCGCTGTCAACTTTAGATGGGGGGATTTAAATCAGTCATGTTCCTCACATGACGGAATGACAACTGACGTATAAAGACAGATGCCACGGACTATTTTTCCAGGGCTCAGTCAGATCAGCACCGGACTGGTTTTACCCACGCTCCCACCAATTGTTACAATAGGCACTGGCAAAAATCAACGACGGCAGCTGTTTCTATCGAATTGGAGAACACAATATATTGACAGGCTATTTTAAATCCCCCTAGCATCATTGGCAGAATTAAAGCCCTGTTTTTGATGAGAGCAACATTAATTGACGGAAGAGTTCATTAAAGACCCAGAGCGTTTTCTAATGTCTTTGATGCTATTTTAATAACAGACCCTGCAGTTACGGGCTTTTTTAGGAGCGAAAAGTAATCAATTATTTATTTTCCGCGAGTTAGAGAAATGCTCATGAAAATAATTGTAATTGATCTACGTGAACTTTTTTATATTAATTCAGCATTTTATATTAATTCGATCTATTATCAAGGCATAACATCTAGATTATTATCGCTCTGTGATGTATTGACTAAATATAAAACGTTACCAATATACCAAATGTTATCAATATATTTGATTGTAAGACATTGATTGTACAATTTATTCGTATGTCGTGGCTCTAAAATGAAGTCTATGGAAAACATAACATTATAAAGACAATTCAACAATGTCATATGTTTAGTTTGTGTGTGCAAGGCTAAATAATGTGTGTTACATATTTGTATCTTGAACTGTGATGAACCTCTCCTTCAGCTACATGGGTGGGCGGCGGCTACATCAACGGGACCGCGGAGTATGTCTACCTGCCTGACTTCGGCCTGGCCTGGGCACAGGCTCCCTTCGGATACGCCCTCAGTCTGGTAGTAGGTAAGAACATGATATATTCATGTTCAACACTTTCTGTCTTCTACTTTAGTGACCGAAGTTCCTTAATGATGTGTCTCTCTCGTGCTCCAGGTGGCCTGTTCTTCGCCAAGCCCATGCGCTCCCGGGGATACGTCACCATGCTGGACCCGTTCCAGCAGATATACGGGAAGCGTATGGGGGGGCTGCTCTTCATTCCGGCGCTTATGGGGGAGATTTTCTGGTCCGCTGCCATCTTGTCAGCGCTGGGTAGGCCACAGTCTGAGAGTCAGGGTTGTGCACAATTCAATTTCAACATCATCAATTAAAATGAAAAATCTTCATGGAAAATGGCAGCTGACTGTGTATGTGTGTATGTCCATGTGTTTTGTCTAGGGGCTACTCTGAGTGTGATCGTGGACATTGACATCAACATGTCAGTGGTGATCTCAGCCCTAATAGCTATCTTCTACACCCTGGTGGGAGGGCTGTATTCTGTAGCCTACACTGACGTGGTCCAACTCTTCTGTATCTTCCTGGGACTGGTGAGTCCAACAGCACTGGAATTTGTCTGGAAAAATGTACCTGATTTGCCAAGCTCCACAAACCGGAAGAAAGGCAATTGACTTTTATTTCATCTCTGTCTTTCTCTTGCTGTCTGTCTGTCTCTCTCAGTGGGTCAGTGTGCCATTTGCTCTGTCCAACCCAGCCGTGTCAAGCATCAGTGTGACAGCTAAGGAGGCTGTGTACCAGACACCCTGGCTGGGTAAGATAGACTCAGCAGACACCTGGATGTGGATCGACAACTTCTGTCTTCTGGTATGTCATCAGTCATCATAATTATCAGCAAATTGTATTGACTATAATGTAATTATGGTTAGGTTTGGAGTATGTATTCACTATAAAGCTGTGTGTTGGTTTGTTTTGTATTGTGTGTATTGACTGTGGTGTATCTGTCCCTAGATGTTGGGGGGGATTCCGTGGCAGGTGTATTTTCAACGGGTTCTCTCTGCCTCTTCAGCTACCTACGCCCAGGTACTGTCCTTTATCGCTGCCGCAGGCTGCCTGGTCATGGCTGTCCCCTCCGTTCTCATAGGAGCTATAGGAGCCTCCACAGGTACACACACACACACACACACACACACACACACACACACACACACACACACAGTCATGCACACACAGTCATGCACGCACAAACACACACACAAACACTTCCTCATTGAGTTAATGAATGCACACATTATTTACGAAAGGAAAGTATGATACAAAAACACATCATTCTCTATTAGTTTGTTCCCACAATGTAACTCAGCTCAGATGTATAAACCAACAGGCAGGATACAGTGGGATATAAACAACACCAGACTGCTACTGTCATACAGCACGGAGAAGAATTCATTAGGAGCTGTGACTTCTGTGAATATTACATCAGAAGGAAGACTAACTAATTAGGTTGATCTGAAGATTCTTCATCAAAGTCATCGTTAATCGACAGCTGTTTGTTGAGGTCCAGAGGAGAGAGGGAAAGGGGGAAGGGGAGAGAGTGAGAGAGAGAAAGAGAGAGCGCGAAAGAGATAGAGAGCGAGTGAGAGGCGGACTGAGGGTATGACTGAGAGTAGGTGTCACGGACGAGTGAGGAGACGGGGAAGGGGAGAGTGGAAGAATGGAGGGGGAGATAAGGTACTCAGTTATGTTCTGATGGACTGATGATTTATTCCTCTGTGGAGAGACACACAGTCCCTGTCATCGCTGATGAAATGTTTACAATAGTGTCTTAATATGGCTTCTAAACTAGAGATATGACCTAACAGCCAGATTCAAACACATATGCTGTACGGATTTGAGTACCCCTGGACATATACCTTTTAGAAAGCCTGCCCATATACATTTTGGTCTAAAAGTATGTCAACTACTAGCTGTGACTGTTGTCTTCCCTAGACTGGAACCAGACTACATATGGGGCAATTCCTCCCAAAGAGAAGGACCAATCAGATATGATCCTGCCCATCGTGCTGCAGCACTTGTGCCCACCCTGGATCTCCTTCTTTGGTCTGGGAGCGGTGTCTGCCGCTGTGATGTCATCAGCTGACTCCTCCATTCTATCGGCCAGTTCCATGTTCGCCAGAAACATCTACCAGCTGGCCTTCAGACAGTCTGTGAGTTCACACACCACACACACAGATGCAAAAAATCAACACTAAAGTGCTGTTTCTGTTTCTGAATATAATGCTTTTTCAGTAAATAATTCAGTCATAAAGATTCCAGGAAGTTTTTGTCCAGTGCTGGGGCCTTCTGTGAATAAGTCACAGCCAGATATTCAAACCTAATTATTCAATATGCAGGTTTGTGTCACAAACTAATATCTAACAGAAATTACACTGTTTTATGAAAAATGTTCATGTAGGATATTTGTACATTAAACAGAAGAGGGATTAACAAAAATAGAAATGTTCATAATAGAAAAACTGAAACAGGCTTTTCCCTCCTTCTCCTCTTCTTCTCCTTCCTCCCCAATAGGCGACAGACCGTGAGATTGTGTGGGTGATGCGTATCACCATCTTTGTGTTCGGCGCTCTTGCCACCGCCATGGCGTTGCTAACGGGGACCGTGTATGGCCTGTGGTACCTGAGCTCCGACCTGGTGTATGTTATCATCTTCCCCCAGCTGCTCAGCGTGCTCTTCATCAAGGGAACCAACACATACGGCTCGGTGGCCGGCTATGTCTTTGGTCTGCTGCTGCGTATCGGGGGAGGGGAACCCTACCTCAAACTACCCCCCTTTATCTACTACCCTGGCTGGGTGCAACAGGAGAAGATCCACCACCTGACTGGAGATGTGGAGTACTTCATCCAGCAACGCTTCCCCTTTAAAACGGTCTCCATGCTGGCCTCCTTCCTGGGTAACGTGGCCTTCTCCTACCTGCTCAAGTACCTGTTTGAGTCTGGGACTCTGTCTCATAAGTATGACTTCATGGATGCTGTGGTGTCCAAACACAGTAAGGAGATCATGGACAAGACCACGCTGGTTAGTAGTGACAACATCATCCTGTCGGAGATGGCGCCGGTCAAAACACACCTCAGCAACTCACTGGCGGGGACATTTACGAACACAGAGGCTCTCAGTGACGATGACGAGTCCAGCCCTGAGTCCTTAAACAACCACCATGAGTAGAGACCAGGACCAGGACCAAGACCCAGAGCCAGACCTGGACCCAGAACCAAGTAGAGCCAAGGTCAGGGGTGACCAGCCCTCCTGGAGAGATACCATCCTGCAGATCTTTGCTCCTGCTCTAACATACCTGATGCTATTAATCAGCTACTCAACAAGATCTTCAACAGCTTAACCAGGTGTGCTATAGTAGGGCTGGAGAAAAAGCCTGCATACCCAATAGCTCTCCAACAGAAGGGTTAGCCAGCCCTGATATGGAGCCTTTAACTGAGACCCAGAGAAGGTCTGTCTAGCATCCAACCCCCTTGTATTCTCATCATATCAACCACTGACTGACTCTCTAAATCAAACACCACCGCCATTTTAGTTTTCTGTTTTCAGTGTCTGGTCATGGCTGTCCCCTCCGTCCTCATAGGAGCTATAGGAGCCTCCACAGGTTCACACACATGAACACGCAGGCACACACACACACACACACACACACACACACACACACACACACACACACACACACACACACACACACACTTCCTCGTTGAGTTAATTAAACATTACAAGACATTTTGTTCAAATATCCATGAATGCACACATTATTTACTAAAGGAAAGTATGATAAAAAAAACACATCGTTCTCTATTAGTTTATTCCCACAAAGTAACTCAGCTCAGATGTATAAACCAACAGGCAGGATACAGTGGGATATAAACAACACCAGACTGCTCCTGTCATACAGCACAGAGAAGAATTCATTAGGAGCTGTGACTTCTGTGAATATTACATCAGAAGGAAGACTAACTAATTAGGTTGATCTGAAGATTCTTCATCAAAGTCATCGTTAATCGACAGCTGTTTGTTGAGGTCCAGAGGAGAGAGGGAAAGGGTCTATCTAGCCATCCAACCCTCTCGTGTTTGCATCATATCAACCACTGTCTGACTCTCTGTAAAGCAAACACCACCGCCATTTTAGTTTTCTGTTTTCAGTGCTGCTACAGTAAATTGAGTTAATGTAAAGGTAAGGTAAGTATAACTGATCTTGGTTAACCCAGAATTGAAATCTTACGTCATTTCAGCTGCGTGGTTAAGATCTGGGTCTATATGTGTTAGAAATGGAAAGCTTTCGGTTTGCAAAGTCTAAGCACACATGCGAAGCAGTAGAAGCGAAGCAGTTTAAGCACCGCCTTTTCCCAATCCTGATACATTCAAATAACCAGTGACGAAAACCCAAACACTGGAACTACTGTTGCTTGTTGTCCAATGCATCCAATCCCTTCGCAAAAGATGATATGGTTTACGAGCAGATATCTGTCCACAAGAGTTTACAGATAACTGTCTGTCTGTCTGTCTGTCTGTCTGTCTGTCTGTCTGTCTGTCTGTCTGTCTGTCTGTCTGTCTGTCTGTCTGTCTGTCTGTCTGTCTGTCTGTCTGTCTGTCTGTCTGTCTGTCTGTCTGTCTGTCTGTCTGTCTGTCTCACTAGGGAGGTCTGAGAGGGACGCCAGCCCAGAGGGTGATGAGAATAGTGCAATATTTAAGTGTGTGTGTGTGTGTGTTTGTGCGTTTGTGTGTGTTCGTAAAAATGTACTTATAATTAATTTACTAATAGAGCAATAATGATTTTAGAGTCGATGCTGTACATAGATCTAGATATCAATATCAGTCATTCAAAACCGTTGATTGTTTTTTAATTATTGAGAACAAATAGATTTCAAGCTCTTTTTAAATTGTGCGCTCTTAATCCAATTTACACACAATCACCAGGTACAGGTTAAAATATTCAGTACTAACATTATTTTCATAGTAACTGGATTTGAACAGGGTTGAAAAGCCAAAGCCAAATTCTGTTCCATGTTGTGCATGTGCCAAAATCCTCCTCTCTGCAGGTGTTGAAGTTCAATACTGTGCTGTTGTGTTGGAGGGGAACGCTTGCTTTATTTCACAGTCCTATATCAGATTATAAGGGCCAGGTTTTACTCAGTATGTGTTAGTAATATAGGTGAACAAGCCTTTAATGCTTTATTAATGGGTGTACTGGTTGAAATTGGACCTAGCTGTGGCTTTAGGTAGTCCATCTGCTTCCCAAAATTACACCCTATTACCTATGTAGTGCACTACTTTTGGCCAGAGCCACATAAGGTTGGGTAGTGTAGTGTATATAGGGAATAAGGTGCCATTTGAGAGTGGCCCCATGATGGTTTGTTCCCCTCTAAACTGTCATTGACTGCAGAGCGGCAGCAGAGCGGCAGGGGGGCTTGTGGAGGCTGAGTTGTGATTTCCCCTCCAGGGACCGTATCAATAACCCGTTGGCACGATCAATTAAATTCTGCTCTGTCCATCTGCCCTGAGGACATTTGATTAGTGTTTTTTAGCTGGTTATGAGCTGAGACAGGAAAATAACAGCATTGGTTGTTTTGGTGTCAGTGGTTGTAGTGATTGGAAGCAGAGCTGGTCCTATGCTGAGTGAATTAGCTACCTATCTGTTATCCCAGTTATTACAGTTTGATGGGTGAACACTGAGGAAGGTCTGTTGACCAAAACATTGGTCAGAGAAAACAGATTTGAGATTGTGATGGAAATTGCAGTTATTTGATGTTGTTGGGTATTTCTGTTCTCTGGTTGACTCCTCCTACTGTATTTGCTGGTAAGGTCTGCTGGTGTTTACAGTCTTAAGTTATAGTTTGAATCTGTTTGAATCTGTTGAATTATGCCCTTAATATAGGTAGTATTGGGAGTATTGGGAGCTGGTCTGATGCTATATTCGAAGTGTCAGAGTGGAATTGTGTGTCCAGGCAATCTGTACAAAATTAGAATGTAAAGTCTCCTCTCACCTTCACCAAGGAGACAGACTCTGTGCTGTTTTATCTTCTATCACTGGAAAATATATCATTGTTTAAACTAAAGAATAAGAAACATAATCATGTCAGTTGCTCGGCTGGCTATCCTAAATGTGCTTCGATGTTGTAAATGGAAATGTCTATTTTTGTGTGATACATGTATATACCAACAAAGTCAGCATATGAACAAATGGATCATACTTAGACATGATTTATCCTTTTGGTGAGGAGAAATAAAAGCTAAGAATGTATTTATTACTTATGCAGTGTCCATAAAAATGATGGTGATGAATATGTGAGGTAAATAAATGATATTATTTAGCATATTGATCATTTGTCTTTCATTCGTGTTATATATTACATACAGTGCATTTGGAAAGTATTCAGACCCCTTGTCTTTTTCCACATTTTGTTACATTACAGCGTTATTCTAAAATGGATCAAATATTCTTTTTCAATCTACACATAATACCCTATAATGACAAAGCAAAAACAAAACGTAAATATTACATTTACATAAGTATTCAGACCCTATATTCAGTCATTTGTTGAAGCACCGTTGGCAGTGATTACAGCCTCAAGTCTTCTTGGGTGTGACGCTACAAGCTTGGCACACCTGTATTTGGGGAGTTTCTCCCATTCTTCTCTGCTGATCCTCTCAAGCTCTGTCAAGTTGGATGGGGAGCGTCGCTGAATAGCTATTTTCAGGTCTCTCCAGAGATGTTCGATCGGGTTCAAGTCTGGGCTCTGGCTGGGCCACTCGGGGGCATTCAGAGACTTGTCCCAAAGCCACTCCTGCGTTATCTTGGCTGTTGTTAGGGTGTTGTCCTGTTGGCAGGTGAACCTTCGCCCCAGTCTGAGGTCCTGAGCGCTCTGGAGCAGGTTTTCATCAAGGATCTCTCTGTAATTTTCTCCGTTCATCTTTTCCTCGATCCTGACAAGACTCTCAGTTCCTGTCGCTGAAAAACACCCCCACAGCATGATGCTGCCACCACCATGCTTGCTCCAGACGTAACTCTTGGGATTCAGGCCAAAGAGTTTAATCTTGGTTTCATCAGACCAGAGAATCTTGTTTCTCATGGTCGGAAAGTCCTTTAGTTGCCTTTTGGCAAACTTCAAGCGGGCTGTCATGTGCCTCTTACTGAGGAGTGGCTTCCGTCTGGCCACTCTACCATAAAGGTCTGATTGGTGTAGTGCTCCAGAGATGGTTGTCCTTCTGGAATTTTCTCCCATCTCCACAAAGGAACTCTGGGCCTCAGTCAGAGTGACCATTTGGGTTCTTGGTCACCTCCCTGACCAAGGCCCTTCTCCCCCGATTGCTCAGTTTGGCAGGGTAGCCAGCTCTAGGAAGAGTCTTGGGGGATCCAAA
>NC_088398.1:61010643-61108143 GCF_034236695.1 Oncorhynchus nerka | reverse complement strand
AAATGTAGAAATCTATATCATCAATTATTTCACCCACACTGCTCGCGCGCGCCAACGAGCATCTGCGTTGCCAAGGGCTAAAATAGAAGTCAGTTCTATTTCTGACGCAGATCTCACTGCAAGTCCTGCCTCTCCTATCTCCTCATTGATTTATAGAAGCAGGTACCCATGTGCCATCTCCTCATTGGTTATACCCCGTGGGTGACTGAAAGACAAAATAGGTGACTGAAAGACAAAAATGGTGACTGAAAGTGACTGAAAGACAAAATAATTTATGAAAGTTGCCAATTGCAATATAAAGTCAAGAGAAGAAAAGGACTGGAAGGAGGAGAGATGACTATAAATTATTCGGTTGACCAGTTTATGTGTGGATTAACTGGTGGACATTGTGCATTTCAGGTAAAATAATAACTCAATGTTTATATTCCAGGACAAACTTGCTAGCAACAGCAAGCTAGATAAATAGGACAAATTAGCTAGCAAGTGCAAGCTAGCTAGCTAAATTGCCATAAATGTTTGTTTTTCGACCAGTCCCCAAATTAATATAATTGGTCCAGAGTTTGTTTTGATATTTTAACCTGCGTGTCGTGATCGAGTTTGGTGTGGGGGGACTAAATACATTAATGTACGATCGCGAACTCACATAGCCGGTTTGGGTTCAGTGTTACTGCCACTGAATTTATTGGTTTTTACCAACCAGCTTTAGGAAGGAAGAAGGGTCCATTGTATCTCTGTTTCCATTTCAATCCCTATTTACCCTTCTAGGGCCCTAACAAATGCTTGTTTAAGTAATGCTCCTTAGAGAGTCTGACACCCCAGTATCTCATCATGAACACAGTGCAGAGTGGGAGATCTCCTGAGCACAGTGCATTCTGGTCCAGCAGACAGAAGACTCTCAGAGGAGCTCTAAGGAGCAACAGGCCTCACATCCACATCTGGCCCTACAGAACTACAGAGAGAGAGGGAGAGGGAGAAGAGGGAGAGGGAGAAAGAGAGAAATAATGATGTAATTGCAGCTACAGCATGTTGATACAGTGCTTTTCCAATTAGAGAAGTAAGAGTAGGGAGGTAGCCAGTGGTATTTACATGACTCTAAGTGCTGCATACAGTTTGACTCAACCGGTGTGCACGTTACAGAGAGAGTACACACTCACACTCACACACTCCAGAACCTGCCTGCGTCCATCAGGCACAGACACAGTTTATTATCGCCAGTGGTCGCAGACAGGGACATTCATTACTGGTACAGTTATTACAGCAAAGCTATAGCAGGAGTAGTAGTAGTAGTAATAGTAATAGTAATAGTAGTACTAGTTGTAATAGTAGTAGTAGTAGTAGTAGAAGTAGTAGTAATAGTAGTCGTAATAGTAATAGTAGTAGTAGTGGTACTAGTTGTAGTAGTAATAGTGGTAATAGTAATAGTAGTAGTAGTAGTAGTAGTATTAGTAGTAATAGTAGAAGTAGTCGTAATAGTAGTACCGGTAGTAGTATTAGTAGTAGTAATAGTAGTCTTAATAGTAATAGTAGTAGTAGTACTAGTTGTAGTGGTAATAGTAGTAGTAGTTGTAGAAGTAGTAGTAATAGTAGTAGTAGTAGTAAGAGTATTAGTAGTAGTACAATTAGTAGTAGTAGTAGTCGTAATAGTAGTAGAAGTAATAGTAGTAGTAGTCGTAATAGTAATAGTAGTAGTAGTAGTCGTAATAGTAGTAGTAGTAGTAATAGTAGTAGTAACAGTAGTAGTAGTAATAGTAGTAGTAGTAGCAGTAGTAATAGTAGTAGTAGTAGTAGTAGTATTAGTAGTAATAGTAGAAGTAGTCGTAATAGTAGTACCGGTAGTAGTATTAGTAGTAGTAATAGTAGTCTTAATAGTAATAGTAGTAGTAGTACTAGTTGTAGTGGTAATAGTAGTAGTAGTTGTAGAAGTAGTAGTAATAGTAGTAGTAGTAGTAAGAGTATTAGTAGTAGTACAATTAGTAGTAGTAGTAGTCGTAATAGTAGTAGAAGTAATAGTAGTAGTAGTCGTAATAGTAATAGTAGTAGTAGTCGTAATAGTAGTAGTAGTAGTAATAGTAGTAGTAACAGTAGTAGTAGTAATAGTAGTAGTAGTAGCAGTAGTAATGGTAGTATTTGTAGTAGTAGGTTTAATGGGTTTCTCGCAGTCATTGAACTTACACTAATTTACAGTCATAGACAATTATCAAATAGTAATAGTTTCAATGGCTTCCCGGTGTAAGGGTGTAAGGGATAGTGCACCCAGATTACAAAATTACATATTTCCTTACCCTGTAAGCAGTCTAGGGACAAGGTATGACAGCAATCCATGCTTTGGTTTAGTTTCTCTGGCACTGTTTCCAAATGCAAATGTATTAGAATTTGTGACACAAATCCAATTCAAGTCACGGGACCGATATGAGCAATTATCATGTCCAAATCATCCAAAAGTATCTAAAATGACAGTGAAGTTCACCAAATTCACTTATAGATCATTTAATCATGATGCACGAAAAATGCTAATATTGGTCCCATGACTAGAATAGGATTTGGGCCACAAATGCTAAAACGTTAGCATTTGGAAACAGTGCCAGGAAAACTAAACCAAAGCATGGATTGCTGTCTTACCTTGTAAATAGACTGCTTACATGGTAAGGAAACCAATGTGTAATTTTTCAATTTGAATGAACTATCCCTTTAAGACTGGATCGAAATAATACTGGGAATACACTACACACTTTATACTGGACGGAAATACACTACAATACTGGAAATATACTACACACTTTATACGGGATGGAAATACATCACAGTACTGGAAATATACTACACACTTTATACTGGATGGAAATAGTATAGTTACAGTATATTACATAGAGCAGTTTAGACTAATGTGATCCAAGACAGGTTCGATAATGATGCTGTGCATGCAATATCTCTATCTCTGTCTACAGGCATTGTCCAGAGGATAACCAAGACAGACTATAACACCTCTTGTTAGAATGAGGAAGACCAGACCTTTAGCTCTAATTTGCCCTGCAGAAGGAAGGGCTTGATTAGATTTACAATCCTACCTGGAATGTCAGATCCGCAGTGTCATACAGGTACCCAGTGTCATACTGGTTCAGCAGTGTCATACTGGTTCCGCAGTGTCATACTGCCAGGATAGAGCCTGAGGAATACAACCAGTTGTATTAGCCAACCAGCCACTGGAGAGCTGGTGTGTGCGTGCTGTGTGTGACGTATCGGCGGCTGTGTTTGTTTCTCCAGGCTGTCTCAGCTTGACAGCTCTCCTGCTAGACGTCAACCCTAAAGGCTGCCTGTCACAAACATAAACTGCCTATTGTCTCACTACCCATCTGGGAAAACTCCATTTGTAAAATCCACTCTACGCTTCTAATTTGAAGGCACCATGTCAGCATAGTCCAACGGTTATTGTGACTATATATTTTTACTGCTACATTACCTTTTCTTACCCAGAACACCCTGTGTTTGTGTATTAGCCTGTTCACTTCCTGTTCGATGCAGTCATGTCATGTGAAAGCTACAAGGCCGCTTGTATTTCCTTCTATGACACATGATTGACAGTTGGCCTCTTGCCCACTCCACTAATATGAATCACTTATTGATTTCCTATCACTGACTCTCACATGCTGTGAGTTCCAGACCTGTAGGAGAAAACAACCAACACACACACTGTGTCAGAGAGCGGTTTGTATGGGTCTGTTTAGCTGAAAACAAATATTTTGACGAAAGCAACATCTTCCTGTTGGCTTGGCTTAATGTTGATGCTAAAACACATACAGACCATGAACCAGTTGAAATGAGGAATGTCTGTGTTCTTCTAAATGACATTGTCTACCTAATGAGTTCTGTACCGGTGTTTATTACCTTTATATACATGGATTGTTTTAAGCAGTGGTGGTTTATTGAGCTGCGGTAGAGGAGTAATGAATATGGTGTGTGTCCAGCAGTGGTCCTACCATTGATCTCATTAATACTAAGTGGCCTAGGGCCTATTTAGACCTGATGGGGGGAGGAGAGGAGAGACTTACTGATTGGGTCTCAATAGGCATTTGGTGATTGGGAGGCTAAATTCATTGTACTTCTCTTTAACTGCCATTTCCTGAATGTCAGACTCTTCCCACACGCCATCAGATTTTTCACAGCTTCAGAAGCATCTGCGTTCACAATATTTTGTGTGGTTACCCTTAGATATATTATCCAGACTTGTACAGAGAGAATTGTTGTTATATTGTCAGATTTGGATTCTAGATAACATTTTATTTGGAAATATGCAGTGGTGTAAAGTACTTAAGTAAAAAAATACTTGAAAGTACTACTTATGTCGTTTTTGGGGGCATCTGTACTTTACTATAAATATTTTTGACAACTTTTACTTTTACTTTGGGCTTCTGAGTGGCGCAGCGGTCTAAGGCACTGCATCTCAGTGCTAGAGGTGTCACTACAGACACCCTGGTACAGCGGTCTAAGGCACTGCATCTCAGTGCTAGAGGTGTCACTACAGACACCCTGGTACAGCGGTCTAAGACACTGCATCTCAGTGCTAGAGGTGTCACTACAGACAACCTGGTACAGCGGTCTAAGGCACTGCATCTCAGTGCTAGAGGTGTCACTACAGACACCCTGGTACAGCGGTCTAAGGTACTGCATCTCAGTGCTAGAGGTGTCACTACAGACACCCTGGTACAGCGGTCTAAGGCACTGCATCTCAGTGCTAGAGGTGTCACTACAGACACCCTGGTTTGAATCGAAGCTGTATCACATTTGGCTGTGATTGGGAGTCCCATAGGGCGCCACACAATTGGCCCAGCGTCGTCCGAGTTTGGTCGGTGTAGGCCGTCATTGTAAATAAGAATTTGTTCTTAACGGATTTGCCAAGTTAAAGGATTAAATATAAAAAAGAAATATACTTTACTACATTCCTAAAGAAAATGATGTACTTTCTACTCCATACATTTTCCCTGACACCCAAAAGTACTCTTTACATGTTGAATGCTTAACAGGACAGGAAAATGGTCTAATTCACACACTTATCAAGAGAACATTCCTGGTCATCCCTACTGCCTCTGATCGGGCAGACTCAATAAACACATGCTTCGTTTGTAAATTATATCTGAGTGTTGGAGCATGCCCCTAGCTAACCGTAACTTTAAAAAATAAGAAAATTTTGCCGTCTGGTTTGTTTAATATAAGGAATTTGAAATAATTAAAACTTTTACTTTTGATACTTAAGTATATTTAAAACCAAATACTTTTAAATTTTTATTCAAATAGGATTTTACTGGGTGACTTTCACTTTTACGTGAGTCATTTTCTATTAATAAGATACTGTATCTTTAATTTGACTTTTACTCAAGTATGACAATTGGATGCTTTTTCCACCACTGGAAATATGCGCCAAAAATTCAGTTTCCGTACATGCCTTTAGTATTTTACAGATAGAAAGATGAAAAAAATATACTGTATATCCTCAATCTGCTCTATACAAGTCCGATCCTGGAGTGTCCAGAAAAATGGATTTGTGGAATATGCAAATATGCACATATTTAATGAGATAACGCCTAATTTGCATATTGTTATTGTAACGTCCGTCGTTAAATGTAGACCAAGGTGCAGCGTGGTAGGCGTACATTTTCTTTTAATTTTAAATGTTCCACCAAAAACAATAAACAACTCAACGAACGTAAAGCTAGGAGTGCAAACACATGCAACACACAAAGACAAGATCCCACAACTGAAGGCGGGAAAAAGGGCTGCCTAAGTATTATTCCCAATCAGAGACAACGATAGACAGCTGCCTCTGATTGGGAACCATACTCGTTCAAAAAAGAAATATAAACATAGATTTCCCACCCTAGTCACACCCTGACCTACAAAATAGAGAATTTAAAGGATCTCTAAGGTCAGGGCAGGACAATTATACAATATTTCAAAAAAGTTGTAATACAAAAAAGTATTATATTGCTGTCTGTATTCATCTGGTTCATTGTGTTATGATTAAGGGGAAGAAATGACCCTATTTGGGTGTGGTACCTCGCCTTGCTGGTGACTGTAGATGGTTTTATAGGGTCTGTTAGGGACTCAAGGTAACGTCTTTTTCAATTAGGTTTTATTTAGCATTGTAAATAGATTGTTTAAACATCCACTGTGTCGAATAATACAATGATACAATGAAAACGGATGCATATAGTGAGCCTCTTCCAACGTCATGACACTCCCTTTCAGTAAAATAAACTCAACCATTGAATCGAATACACTGAATTGTTAACACTAGTTGAAATAAACATCCCTCCCTATATCATCGGTCTCTGTTTCCATCTCTAACAGGCACTGACTCGTCACGGCAACAACACTAGCAAGAGTAATGACTTGCCATGGTGCTGAAATCAGCTGACCTTCAATGAACAAATTACACTATGCAGGAGAGAGGAGGGGGCGGCCATCTTGGAAAGTGATTTAGATAATGCCCAGCAGGCCAACTGGGAGGGGGTTGAGGGGTAGGCCTTGGAGCGATGCCTGAGACATAGTGTTGGGAAGGAGTCTGTAGTAAATCAGATCACTTTCCACCTCACTGGTTCTGATAAAAAAATATAGCAGTTCTGGCAGCCAGGGGAATCAAATGTTTCCTAAAGATTGTGTCAATTTCTTCTTGTCTAACTCTACACTATCAAAAATAATAACAACACAGTTGAGTCTCTCACACATTTACATTTACATTTAAGTCATTTAGCAGACGCTCTTATCCAGAGCGACTTACAAATTGGTGCTTTCACCTTATGACATCCAGTGGAACAGCCACTTTACAATAGTGCATCTAGGTCTTTTAAGGGGGGGGGGGAGAGAAGGATTACTTTATCCTATCCTAGGTATTCCTTAAAGAGGTGGGGTTTCAGGTGTCTCCGGAAGGTGGTGATTGACTCCGCTGTCCTGGCGTCGTGAGGGAGTTTGTTCCACCATTGGGGGGCCAGAGCAGCGAACAGTTTTGACTGGGCTGAGCGGGAACTGTACTTCCTCAGTGGTAGGGAGGCGAGCAGGCCAGAGGTGGATGAACGCAGTGCCCTTGTTTGGGTGTAGGGCCTGATCAGAGCCTGGAGGTAGTGAGGTGCCGTTCCCCTCACAGCTCCGTAGGCAAGCACCATGGTCTTGTAGCGGATGCGAGCTTCAACTGGAAGCCAGTGGAGAGAGCGGAGGAGCGGGGTGACGTGAGAGAACTTGGGAAGGTTGAACACCAGACGGGCTGCGGCGTTCTGGATTGTAGGGGTTGTAGGGGTTTAATGGCACAGGCAGGGAGCCCAGCCAACAGCGAGTTGCAGTAATCCAGACGGGAGATGACAAGTGCCTGGATTAGGACCTGCGCCGCTTCCTGTGTGAGGCAGGGTCGTACTCTGCGGATGTTGTAGAGCATGAACCTACAGGAACGGGCCACCGCCTTGATGTTATTTGAGAACGACAGGGTGTTGTCCAGGATCACGCCAAGGTTCTTAGCGCTCTGGGACGAGGACACAATGGAGTTGTCAACCGTGATGGCGAGATCATGGAACGGGCAGTCCTTCCCCGGGAGGAAGAGCAGCTCCGTCTTGCCGAGGTTCAGCTTGAGGTGATGATCCGTCATCCACACTGATATGTCTGCCAGACATGCAGAGATGCGATTCGCCACCTGGTCGTCAGAAGGGGGAAAGGAGAAGATTAATTGTGTGTCGTCTGCATAGCAATGATAGGAGAGACCATGTGAGGTTATGACAGAGCCAAGTGACTTGGTGTATAGCGAGAATAGGAGAGGGCCTAGAACAGAGCCCTGGGGGACACCAGTGGTGAGAGCACGTGGTGAGGAGACGGATTGAAAGAGTCATTTGTCGCCACGACACCTGGTAGGAGCGACCTGTCAGGTAGGACGCAATCCAAGCGTGGGCCGCGCCGGAGATGCCCAACTCGGAGAGGGTGGAGAGGAGGATCTGATGGTTCACAGTATCGAAGGCAGCCGATAGGTCTAGAAGGATGAGAGCAGAGGAGAGAGAGTTAGCTTTAGCAGTGCGGAGCGCCTCCGTGATACAGAGAAGAGCAGTCTCAGTTGAATGACTAGTCTTGAAACCTGACTGATTTGGATCAAGAAGGTCATTCTGAGAGAGATAGCGGGAGAGCTGGCCAAGGACGGCACGTTCAAGGGTTTTGGAGAGAAAAGAAAGAAGGGATACTGGTCTGTAGTTGTTGACATCGGAGGGATCGAGTGTAGGTTTTTTCAGAAGGGGTGCAACTCTCGCTCTCTTGAAGACGGGAGGGACGTAGCCAGCGGTCAGGGATGAGTTGATGAGCGAGGTGAGGTAAGGGAGAAGGTCACCGGAGATGGTCTGGAGAAGAGAGGAGGGGATAGGGTCAAGCGGGCAGGTTGTTGGGCGGCCGGCCGTCACAAGACGCGAGATGTCATCTGGAGAGAGAGGGGAGAAAGAGGTCAGAGCACAGGGTAGGGCAGTGTGAGCAGAACCAGCGGTGTCGTTTGACTTAGCAAACGAGGATCGGATGTCGTCGACCTTCTTTTCAAAATGGTTGACGAAGTCATCTGCAGAGAGGGAGGAGGGGGAGGGGGAGGAGGATTCAAGAGGGAGGAGAAGGTGGCAAAGAGCTTCCTAGGGTTAGAGGCAGATGCTTGGAATTTAGAGTGGTAGAAAGTGGCTTTAGCAGCAGAGACAGAGGAGGAAAATGTAGAGAGGAGGGAGTGAAAGGATGCCAGGTCTGCAGGGAGGCGAGTTTTCCTCCATTTCCGCTCGGCTGCCCGGAGCCCTGTTCTGTGAGCTCGCAATGAGTCGTCGAGCCACGGAGCGGGAGGGAGGACCGAGCCGGCCTGGAGGATAGGGGACATAGAGAGTCAAAGGATGCAGAAAGGGAGGAGAGGAGGGTTGAGGAGGCAGAATTAGGAGATAGGTTGGAGAAGGTTTGAGCAGAGGGAAGAGATGATAGGATGGAAGAGGAGAGAGTAGCGGGGGAGAGAGAGAAGGTTGGGACGGCGCGATACCATCCGAGTAGGGGCAGTGTGGGAAGTGTTGGATGAGAGCGAGAGGGAAAAGGATACAAGGTAGTGGTCGGAGACTTGGAGGGGAGTTGCAATGAGGTTAGTGGAGGAACAGCATCTAGTAAAGATGAGGTCGAGCGTATTGCCTGCCTTGTGAGTAGGGGGAAGGTGAGAGGGTGAGGTCAAAAGAGGAGAGGAGTGGAAAGAAGGAGGCAGAGAGGAATGAGTCAAAGGTAGACGTGGGGAGGTTAAAGTCGCCCAGAACTGTGAGAGGTGAGCCGTCCTCAGGAAAGGAGCTTATCAAGGCATCAAGCTCATTGATGAACTCTCCGAGGGAACCTGGAGCGATAAATGATAAGGATGTTAAGCTTGAAAGGGCTGGTAACTGTGACAGCATGGAATTCAAAGGAGGCGATAGACAGATGGGTAAGGGGAGAAAGAGAGAATGACCACTTGGGAGAGATGAGGATCCCGGTGCCACCACCCCGCTGACCAGAAGCTCTCGGGGTGTGCGAGAGCACGTGGGCGGACGAAGAGAGAGCAGTAGGAGTAGCGGTGTTGTCTGTGGTGATCCATGTTTCCGTCAGAGCCAAGAAGTCGAGGGACTGGAGGGAGACATAGGCTGAGATGAACTCTGCCTTGTTGGCCGCAGATCGGCAGTTCCAGAGGCTACCGGAGACCTGGAACTCCACGTGGGTCGTGCGCGCTGGGACCACCAGATTAGGGTGGCTGCGGCCATGCGGTGTGGAGCGTTTGTATGGTCTGTGCAGAGAGGAGAGAACAGGGATAGACAGACACATAGTTGACAGGCTAGAGAAGAGGCTACGCTAATGCAGAGGAGATTGGAATGACAAGTGGACTACACGTCTCGAATGTTCAGAAAGTTAAGCTTACGTAGCAAGAATCTAATTGACTAAAATGATTAAAATGATAGAGTACTGTTGGGGTAGGCTAGCTGCGTTGTTGACACTACCCTAATCAAGTCGTACCGTTGAGTGTGAAGTTTCTACAATGCTGCTTATCGGGAGCTAGCTGGCTAGCTAGCAGTGTTGGTTACGTTACGTTGCGTAGGAGAACGACAATAGCTGGCTAGCTAACCTAGAAAATCGCTCTAGACTACACAATTATCTTTGAAACAAAGACGGCTATGTAGCTAGCTATGTAGCTAGCTACGATCAAACAAATCACACCGTTGGGACTGTAATGAAATGAAGTGAAAAAGTGATACTACCTGTGGAGCGACGCGAATGCGACCGAATGCGAAAGTTCTATTCAGTAGACGTTGGCTGGCTATTGGCTAGCTAGGAGTGTCTCCTACGTTAAGGACGACAAAATAGCTGGCTAGCTAACCTCGGTGAATTAAGATAATCACTCTAAGACTACACACTCTAAACTACACAATTATCTTGGATACGAAGACAGCAAAGACAACTATGTAGCTATCTAATACTACACTAATCAAGTCGTTCGGTTGAGTGTGATAGTTACTACAGTGCTACGGTAGCCGGTGAACGTATGCTAGCTGCTAGGCAGATAGGAGGGCGACGAAATACGATAATAACGCAATTATCACTCTAAGACTCCACACTCTAAGCTACACAATTATCTTGGATACGAAGACAGCAAAGACAACTATGTAGCTAGCTATGTAGCTAGCTAACACTACACTAATCAAGACGTTCAGTTGAGTGTGATAGTACTACAGTGCTACGGTAGACGGTGAACGTGTTGGACAGATAGGAGACGACGAAATACGATAATTACGCAATTATCTTTGATACAACGACGACTATGTAGCTAGCTAAGAGGAAATTGCTAAGATTAGACAAATCAGACCGTTGTACTATAATGAAATGTAATGAAATGTAATGAAAAAGTTATACAACCTGCAGACCGAAGCGCGGATGCGACCAGATCGCTCCAACCCGGAAGCACACACACCGTTGATACGTCTCATTCATTCTCTCTCTCTCTCCTTCCTATCTCTTTCTTTCTCTCTCCTTCCTCTCGCTCTCTTTCTCTGTTCTTCCTCTCTCTCATTCCTCCCTCCCTTTTTCCTCTTTGCTCCTCTATACTCACCCTCTCTTTCTCTTTATAGTTCCAGGAGAGAAGAGAGAACCTGTTGCCAAAGTTGCTGTCTGTGTACGTACCTGCATCTGTAACTGATATTGGCTTCCTAGTCAGTCTGTTCCAGGGGAAACACACTGTGAGAAAGCCTCATCCATCACACTAACAAACCCCTGGCAGCAGCGCAGCTCTCCGCACACTCGTAATGCTTTACGACATTGTCATTTAAAGATGACACATGATAGGACAGGATTTAGCAGGATTTAGCCGGACAATACTCCCCTACACACTTACACTAGCACACATGCACACATGCACACACACACTGTTGGTGCTGCTGAGGAGGCAGAGGCAGGCAGAGATGGATGGGCAGCTGCAGTGTGTGTATGTTTGTGTGTGTTTGTGTGTGTGCTTGTGTGTGTGTTTGTGTGTGTGCTTGTGTGTCTGCGTGTGTGTGTGCACTGACCATTATAAGCGTGAAAAAGCTCTGTCTATTTCACATTGTGAGCTTTTTTACATAACAACTGGCACTGGTTCTTTATTTGATTATTTTAGCAGTTTTTACATTCTCCATGAAGTTCTGTCAGAACTTACAGAGAGAGAGAGAGAGAGAGAGAGAGAGAGATGGAAGGAGAGAGGTGGAAGTAGAGAGAGAGATGGAAGGAGAGGTGGAAGTAGAGAGAGAGATGGAAGGAGATAGAGAGAGACAGAGAGAGAGAGAGAGAGAGAGAGAGAGAGAGAAAGAAAGAAAGAAAGAGAGACAGGGACATAGACTGTAGGACTGACCAGAGGTCTATAAGTCTGTGCTACCAGACAGGACATGTTGGATCTAACTAACAGGACATCTGCTCCTCCACCTCTCATTTACATATCTGACAATAATTAATAAGCTTCAAGAGACAAGCTTCAAGAGACAACAGAGTTAGTGGCTGATGTCAGCTTTGCTCTGTAGAGGAGGACTGGACTGTTTTCATTTGTCATTGTGGTGTCAGAGGCAACTAGCTGGATTTATATGAAACAGAAAGTCCCAAGTCAATCAATCTCTGTTTGATGGTTAAGGGCTGTTGTCTACAACTAGATCTCACAGTCTCAGTCAGAATCAGACGTTCATCCATGTTTCTTAAACATCAAATTTCGAAGTTCTTCCAAACGTCAAATTCTAAAAGTGTTTTAGGTTAAGTTTAGGTATTAATTCCAAATCTCTAAAATAACAATATATCGCTGCATTTGAACATGCAACCTTTGGCACCAGAAGTTTAAGCATAAACTCCAAATGGTTATGGTAAGGGTTAAAGTTTTGGATATGCTTAAAACAAAAATCTCAGGGGCCTCTCAAGTGGCGCAGCGGTCTAAGGCACTGCATCGCAGTGCTAGAGGCGTCACTACGATCACTACAGCCATATCACAACCGGCCTTGATTGGGAGTCCCACAGGGCGGCACACAATTGGCCCAGCGTCGTCCATGTTAGGGGAGGGTTTGGCCGGGGGAGGGGTTTACTTGGCTCATCGTGCTCTAGCGACTCCTTGTGGTGGGCCGGGCGCCTGTAGGCTGACCTTGGTCGTCAGGTGAACGGTGTTTCTTCCGACACATTGGTGCGGCTGGCTTCTGGGTTAAGCGGGCGGGTGTTAAGAAGCATGGTTTGGCAGGTCATGTTTTGGAAGACGCATGACTCAACCTTTGCCTCCCGAGCCTGTTGGTTGCAGCGATGAGGCAAGATCGAAATTGGGGAGAAAAAAAGGGTAAAATACAAAAATATATAAAACCAACAAAAAAAATGATCTCAGAAAAAACGTTCTATCGCTGGATTCAAACACCAGAGGCAGATGCTTACGCCACACTGTTGCCCCTCACTATTGCCCCTCACTGTTGCCCCTCACTGTTGCCCCTCACTGTTGACACGTCATCTCCTGATGTCCTCCAACTTTGATGGACGTTGAATAGTGACTTGGTTGTCTAAGGTACATTCAGGTGAGCTCTACTAAGGTGTGTGCTTTTAGTTTTATTTGCCTTGTGGGTACCATTTCGCCAGTCCCCCTAGGAAAATGAACATTTTACGGGTATTTTAGGGTTGGTGTTAGAATTAGGGTTAGCGTTTAGGGCTAGGTTTAGGTTTAGGTTAAAGGGTTTGGGGTTAAGGTTAGGGTTAAGGGTTAGGATTAGGGAAAATAGTATGTTGAATGGAATCAAGTGTTTGGTCTCCACAAGTATAGTAAAACAAACATGTGTGTGTGTGTTTTGGGTGTGGGTGTGGGTGTGGGCGTGTGTGTGTGTATATTAGGGGACTCTATGAAGGAAGAATTCATATTTCAGGTCCAGCTGCAGTGAAACATCTGGGCCCCTAGTGCCTCACCCCCTGGGCCCCCTGGCCACTGGTCCCTTAGATGATCTATAATTGATTAGGCCATTAATTATGGATTCATTATTGAGAGGAAACGGAGCCCAGGTGCACAACACATTAACACACACTAATTATAAAGCTCAGCTGGAGGGATACACAAGGGAGGTAGCCCAGGGGTTAGAGCGTTGGGCTAGTAACCGAAAGGTCATTGGTTCATATACCGAAGCCGACAAAGGGGACAATTTGTCGATGTGACCTTGAGCAAGGCACTTAACCCTAATTTGCTTGAGGGGGTGTTGTACTACTATGGCTGACCCTGTAAAACAATATATTTTACTGCACCTATCTGGTGTATTTTACAATAAAACACACCCACCTACATATAATAGAAAGATAGAAAGATACTGTATGTAGCCTCTCTGTATGCCAACTGTATTGCAGCCAATAGGTGGTAGTCCACATATCCCATAAATGCAGTCGTTGGTTCAACTAATGGGTTCTGAGGCTAATACAGTCTGATACCGTCTTCAAGCATGTTCGTGAAAGCAACATCCTTAACTTCACTATAATAGGGAATAGAGCCATGCTACTGTCTTATATAAGGCTCAGTTAGCTTGTTGGTGCCAGCCTAACCTCCTCCCCACAGCCTCTTACTCTGACACTGCCAGGGGGACAGTAACAGCTATGCAACTGTCCCTGACTCAAATGACATTCCCCATGTAATGGTCTTCTTTTGAACAGAGCCCAGGGCCTTTACAAACATTATCCAGCCCTCTTCTTTCAACCTTTACAATCATTATCCAGCCCTCTTCATACAGCCTTTACAAACATTATCCAGCCCCCTTCATACAACCTTTACAAACATTATCCAGCCCTCTTCATACAACCTTTACAAACATTATCCAGCCCTCTTCATACAACCTTTACAAACATTATCCAGCCCTCTTCATTCAACCTTTACAAACATTATCCAGCCCCCTTCATACAACCTTTACAAACATTATCCAGCCCCCTTCATACAACCTTTACAAACATTATCCAGCCCCCTTCATACAACCTTTACAAACATTATCCAGCCCTCTTCATACAACCTTTACAAACATTATCCAGCCCCCTTCATACAACCTTTACAAACATTATCCAGCCCCCTTCATACAACCTTTACAAACATTATCCAGCCCTCTTCATACAGCCTTTACAAACATTATCCAGCCCCCTTCATACAACCTTTCCAAACATTATCCAGCCCCCTTCATACAACCTTTACAAACATTATCCAGCCCTCTTCATACAACCTTTCCAAACATTATCCAGCCCTCTTCATAGAGCCTTTACAAACATTATCCAGCCAAACTTCCTCAATGTCATAACACACAGGGAGAGTGTATCTAAAGTGGTTTAGCAACCATCCATTTTATTAAGACAGTTTTCTGCCTGGTATAAAAACATATTGATTCAGAGTCATCTCATTCTGAGAAGCGGCCCATGCAGGGATGGAGAGAATATTTATGGTTTCCGTAAGTGATGTCTCCTATAATGTAATTACTGCATGGAGAGATAGAGAGAGAGCGACAGAGAGCGACAGAGAGTGAGTGAGAGAGAGAGAGAGAGAAAGAAAGTGAGAGATAAAAAGAGAGAGAGGGTGGGTGGGTGGGACAGAATAGTTTGCATCTCTCTCTCCTCTCTGTTCATCCCTCTCTCCTTTCATTTACAGGAAGCCATGGATGTTAATCTGATTGCTGGTCCTGAACACAGAGAGATAATTCAATCTAACAGGGGCTAACCCAGTTACACGCATTGTTACGTATTGGGATAGCCTCCAGTCTGGCAGGTCCACGCACACGCACGCACGCACGCACACACACACACACACATGCAGAGGAATGGCTGTTGTCGCGTGTGTGTGTCCGAGGCAGACGGGGACACTGTAAGGGTGTGTGTGTGTCTGTGAGAGAGAGAGAGAGACAATGGGGGGGGGGTCCGGGATGGGGCTGCTCTAGATTTCTGCCTGTAGGGTTCTAATATTTGATGATATGTAGATAATGAGTACAAAACGACAAGGACTGGAAACCAATTTAGGATATTTCATAACGACGTGGTTGTGGAACAGAACACTTACAAGCATAGAGTTCAACATGTTTTTGTTTCAACACACTATCTGAGCAGAACCCTATAGACCCAGGTAGTTAAAATTCAAATCACATTTTATTTGTCACGTGCCGAATACAACAGACCTTACCGTGAAATGCTTATTTACAAGTTATGACCTAGTAGAAAGGGCCCTGACATCTTCAGAAACCCACCATAGACAGGTTTGCATTGGACTGACAGGTCAGCTTCAAATAAACAAACAACAAATGTCTTCAAACACACAGAGAAGAGTATTTACTGTGACGACCCTCCCACTCTGTCTGCAGTATTCTCTCTGTTATTTCCTTATTAGGATGCTGGTGGGCGGAGTTGGGAGGGTCGTCAGCTACATGGGAAACACCTGGGCCCGGTGTCTCCCAGGATAAATACACCACTTCCCCATTCATGGAGGAGACTCTCTCCATGCTAACACCCTTTGTAGATTGTGTTGTGGTTCTTGGTGGCCGTTTGTTTGTTTGTTTGTTTGTTTGCTTTGGCACCTTTCATCACCCTGCATTATCACATTCATGCATGCAAAACACTCACTTACACTACTGATTACACACACCATTGTATATTATACTTAGTTGCTTTAGGTAATAAATACATATTTTGTTACTCCTTATCTCCACGTTGTCTCCCTTTGTTACGGGCTTTGAGCCGGTTCGTGACAAGTGGGGGCTCATCCGGGATATTTGAACTATTGGTTTGGGAGACCGTGGAGGTACGTGTTTGGTTTGCATATTGTGTTTGATAGGCCCAGTATTGGTTGCCTTTTGTTGTTTGGTTTGTGTGCTGTGTTGGAGAGACTATAATGGTTAGTTTCCAGGCCCTGCCTAGCCTGAACTCTTGTTCTACTTTCTGTTGGGACATCAGTCTGAGGTGAGTAATCTGCTGTGTACCTCGGTGGGAGATTTGGGTAGGGTAGTGGAACTTGCTACCCGGAGCTATAGCCTTTTTCCCCTGATAGGTTTAGCGACGTGTTTCATTTTTTGGAATATGTTGGGCATGGTTAATGTTTGTTATTTTTGTGTGGTGTCTGTGGACTGAGCAGTTGTCTCGGGGGCACATCCGTGGCTTGGTGGAATTTGCCAGCATGCTGGGGAGTTCTATTTCCTTGCCAGCGGGCTACAGTGCGTAAATTCCCACCGCAAATCTGCACGAAGACTAGGGTTGAGTTATTGTAGGTTTTGGAGAAGCTCCGTATCTCATCTCTCTTCTGTGGTACTCAGGGTGATTGTCAATTCTCGGGTTGTGGTCTGGTGTGCTCAGCAGAAGGGAACAGCGAGAATTTTTTTTTTTGTGTGATTATGGCGTCTTATGTAGATAAGTTCATTCGCTCTCCATCAGAGGAATTGTTAGATTTAGGTACTAAAGAACAGCTGTTGAAGGTCACGGAACACTACAAGGTTGAGATTAGTGATAAACGTCTAAAGAATTCTATTAGGTTGATATTGAAGGCCAATCTGATGGAGAGTGGTATTCTTGAAGTTACCACTGGGCCAGCCTCTGCTGAGGATTTGTCGTCTCCCCATAACGTTACAATGGACATTCCATCGGTTAGTCCTAGTAGCCTTCTTTTTGAACAGCAGAAAGAACTGCTTTTGTTACAGCTGGAGCATGATCGTGAGAAGAGAGAGCATGATCGGCAGCATGATCGTGAGAAGCTAGAGCATGATCGTGTAAAATATGAAAAGGAATTGGCATTTAAACAAGATATGGAGCGTGCTAAAATCAAATTGCAACAAGAACGTATAGTTGGTTAGGGAAGGAAAGATCTCAGGGGAGAGTTTGTTTTGGGAAGGTGACCCAGATTTACCTAGGGGTAGTTTCGCTTTTGGTCGTGTCCCAGATACATTTGATATTGTTGGGAACTTACGGTTATTGCCTCGGTTTAATGAAAGGGACCCCGAGACATTCTTTTCGTCTGATTCTGACCGCACTTTAATGTTGCAGTGTGTGCTGACTGGTAAAGCGCAGGAAGCATATTCAGCTCTTAGTGTACACGATAGTGCCAGTTATGATAAAGTTAAAACAGCTGTGTTACAGATTTATGAATTGGTCCCTGAGGCTTACCGCCAACGATTTAGAACTTTAAAAAGGGATGATAACCAGACTCATGTTGAGTTTGCGCGACAGTTGTCTTTACAGTTTAATCGCTGGTGTTCCGCCTCTGCAGTTGTGACTTTCCAAGGGCTGTGTGATCTGATTATGTTAGAGCAATTTAAGGACACAATTCCTGATCGTATTGCCACGTATATTAATGAACAGAAAGTAAAGAATGTTGCTGAAGCTGCAGTTTTGGCAGACGAGTATGTGTTGACTCACAAAAGTGTCTTTGCAGAACCCCGTATTCGGAAAGAGTGGGGGCGTTCGGATAGATTTGGGCTTCCGCTCACCGAGATACTTTGGTTCTCAGGCAGAGTTCTATTCAACTAGGGTTGAACCTGACTCCCATGGTAAAGCTGACTTTAGGCAGGAGTGTCACTACTGTCAAGGTTCAGGGCATTGCAAAAACGAATGTCCACTTCTCAGGTCAAAGGGTGCTTACGCTAAATCTAAGCCTACTGCATTAGCTGCACCTGTTCCACATCAGTTCATTCATGACTCATTTCCTCAGGCCCAGGAGAATGTGAAAGTCCATATTGATCCAGACTATTTACCTTTCATTACAGAAGGTTTTGTGTCTATGTTAGGAAGTAAAGACCTAGTGCCAGTGAAGATCCTGAGAGACACAGGTGCCTCTGAATCATTTGTGTTGGAGTCTGTGTTACCCTTTTCTGCTGAGACTGATTCGGGAATAGTGTTCTAATTAGGGAATAGGTTTGAACACTCTGTCAGTTCCATTGCATAAACTGATGTTGGATTGTGGGCTGGTGAAGGGTGAAGTTGTTGTGGGTGTGCGTCCTTCGTTGCCTATTGAGGGTATCGATGTTATCCTTGGGAATAACTTGGCTGGTGAGCGTGTATGGCCTGTCGTGTTTCCATCTCTAGTGGTTTCCACTAAGCCGTCATTTGTTGGGATTCCTGATGAGAGTGTACAGAGTTTCCCAGAGGTGTTCTCTGCGTGTGCAGTGACACGTTCTATGAGCCGTGGCGAACTGGTCACTGCGCCGACTAATGATAATAATACAAAGTATGTCACTGTTTTCCCTGTTATCCCGTTATCTGTAACCCGCTCAGATCTAATCAATGCGCAACGGGATGACCCCACGTTGGAAGAGTTGCGTGATCAAATTGTGCCTATAGAACAGTTGGGAGATGTCGCCCATGGCTATTTTCTCCAAGAGGATGTCCTGATGAGAAAGTGGGTGTCTCATGATAGTGTTTTTCTGGGGAGGCAATTAGTCAGGTTGTTGTACCAGTTAAGCTTCGTGAGTTGGTGTTGGAAACTTCTCACAGCGACGTTGCTGGACATATGGGGGTGAGGAAAACCTACAATCGCATATTAAGACATTTCTTTTGGCCTAGATTAAAGAGGGATGTTTCTGATTTTATCAAAACTTGTCACACCTGTCAATTAACTGGTAAGCCTAATCAAGCTATTAAACCAGTACCATTGTTTCCTATTCCTGTACTCAGCCAACCTTTTGAGTATCTGATTATTGACTGCGTGGGTCCTCTGCCTCGTTCTAAAAAGGGTAGCAGTTACCTGTTCACTGTGATGTGTCAGACCACTAGGTTTCCTGCTGCCTATCCTCTCCGATCTATCACGACTAAATCGGTGTTAAGCTTTGACTCAGTTTCTCTCATTGTTTGGAATCCCTAAGGTCATTCAGAGTGATCAAGGATCTAATTTTACCTCTAATCTGTTTGGTCAGGTTCTTCAACAGCTCCATATTAAACACAATTTGTCTAGCGCCTATCACGCGCAAAGTCAAGGAGCACTGGAACGTTTCCATCAAACACTTAAGTCTTTGTTGAGAGCTTATTGTACTGAGATGGATAAGGATTGGGAGGAGGGGTTGCCTTGGTTACTGTTAGCTGCTAGGGAAGTTTCACAGGAGAGCACAGGTTTCAGTCCAAATGACCTTGTGTTTGGACATAGGGTGCGTGGACTTTTATCTGTTCTCCAGGATGACTGGAAGTCTCCCGAGCCTCCTCAGTCCCTGTTATCGTATGTGTGTGATTTCCGGCGACGGCTGTATGCCGCTGGTGAAATGGCTAAAGAGAAGTTATCATCTTCACAGGAGAGGATGAAGGGCATATTTGATCGCCGAACTGAGCCTCGTCACTTTAGTCCAGGTGACCAGGTTCTTGCTCTGCTGCCAATTGTTGGTTCTCCTTTTCAAGCCAAGTTTCAAGGTCCATATACAGTGGTGCGCCAGTGCACTGAGCAAAATTATCTAGTTGCCACTCCAGAACGGAGGAAAGCACACCAGCTGTGCCATGTAAATCTGTTAAAACCCTATTATGCACGTTCCTCTGAGACTGAACAGTGGGATTCTACAGAGGACGGTAAACCTGTTCTTTTGGCTGATACCGTTGTTTCCTTGGGTTCTTGTCGTGCTAGATCTGTGCATGAGGAGGAAGATGTTCCTGGTCCTGACTATTGTATATTGCAGGGTAGATTGAAAAATTCAGAAACACTGGATATTTTAGACAGTCTTCTCACTCACCTACCTGTTGATGGGCGGAAAGAGATAGTTGGTCTGATTCAGAGATTTCCAGTTTTGTTTTCTGATACACCTACACGTACAAACTTAATAGAACATGATATTGACATTGGAGGTGCTGACCCCATTCGTCAGCGCTTCTATAGAGTTTCTTCAGAGAAACTACGTTGTCTGGATGCTGAGGTCAAGTACATGCTGGAGAGTAAGATAGCAGAGCCTTCTTTCTCCAGTTGGGCTTCTCCCTGTATCTTGGTCAGTAAACCGGATGGAACAAACCGTTTTTGTACGGACTACCGTAAGGTAAACAGTGTCACAAAGCCAGATTCATTTCCTCTTCCTCGGATGGAGGACTGTGTTGATCAAGTCGGTGCAGCTAAGTTTGTGAGCAAATTTGACCTGTTAAAAGGCTATTGGCAGGTGCCACTGACGAGTAGGGCACGTGAAATCTCTGCCTTTATTACACCCTTTGGTCTGTACTCGTATTCAGTTATGAGTTTCGGTCTGCGCAATGCACCTGCCACTTTTCAGCGACTTATGAACAGGGTTGTCGCCGGTCTGACCGGGTGCGCTGTTTATTTGGACGATGTAGTGATCTATGCAGATACTTGGGAAGAACATCTGTCCCGTATTCAAGCCTTGTTCGAACGTCTGGCTGCGGGTCGCCTCACAATCAATCTGGCAAAATGTGAGTTTGCTCAGGCGACCGTTACATACCTTGGAAAAATGGTTGGGCAGGGTGAAGTGCGTCCTGCTCGGGCTAAAGTGGTGGCTATTGATGCTTTTCCACCACCAACTACTAAAAAGGAACTGATGCGTTTCTTGGGCATGATTGGTTATTACCGTAGTTTTTGTAATAACTTCTCTACTGTGGTTGCTCCCTTGACAGATATGCTGAAAGCTAAGGCTGTTTATGTTTGGTCTACTCGTTGTCAACACGCTTTTGAAGAGGCAAAGAGGTTGCTTACCTCAACTCCAGTGCTGGCTGCTCCTCGCATGGATTTGTCATTTACCTTGCAGGTGGATGCTAGTCATGTGGGGGCAGGTGCAGTTTTGCTGCAAGCAGATGTGTCTGGGATTGAGAGGCCTGTTAGTTTTTTTTTTTCCAAAAAGTTTAACGATTATCAGTTGAACTATTCGGTTATTGAAAAGGAAGCGCTAGCACTAATTTGGGCACTACAACACTTGAAGTGTATGTCGGGTCGGGGTAGTACCTATTGTGGTCTACACCGACCATAACCCCTCACTTTTTGAGGTCCATGATGTGTCCAAACCAGAGGATAATGCGATGGTGTTTATTTTTACAATCATTCCATCTCGATGTGAGGCACATCCGGGGGACTGAAAACGTGATTGCTGATGCGCTCTCTCGTGCGCCCTGTTCCTAATGTTTACGTGACTGACCATTGTTTCATATTGTCATGTTCTCTCTGTCCTGTCTGCTCCCTCCTGGTCTTGTTTTCTTCTTTCCTCTTAAATGTTGCTTCCTGTGCGAAGGTCGCTGAGGTCTGGGGAGGAGGTTGGCTGGGGCAAATTGTAAGTGTGAACACGTAAACCCTCATCAATTTGTGGCGCAGAAGCTGTGTCAATTTGGAACTTAGAGGCTGGTATTTTGTTCCGGGGTCCTTGTTGGTCCCGGTTTTATGGGGGATGTGACGACCCTCCCACTCTGTCTGCCGTATTCTCTCTGTTATTTCCTTATTAGGATGCTGGTGGGCGGAGTTGGGAGGGTCGTCAGCTACATGGGAAACACCTGGGCCCGGTGTCTCCCAGGATAAATACACCACTTCCCCATTCATGGAGGAGACTCTCTCCATGCTAACACCCTTTGTAGATTGTGTTGTGGTTCTTGGTGGCCGTTTGTTTGTTTGTTTGCTTTGGCACCTTTCATCACCCTGCATTATCACATTCATGCATGCAAAACACTCACTTACACTACTGATTACTGATTACACACACCATTTTATATTATACTTAGTTGCTTTAGGTAATAAATACATATTTTGCTACTCCTTATCTCCACGTTGTCTCCCTTTGTTACGGGCTTTGAGCCGGTTCGTGACATTACTGTCTCAAACCTTGTTATCCAAAGAAAGAGGAAGTGCTTGGTTTCCAGAAGCAGAGTGATACATCAACCAAATTGAATATGTAATAAAATCTACTTGTGTTTCATCAGCCTGTCAATGGTTTTTAAATATTTAATAGATAAACATGTCGTCGGAGCATTGATTTATTTGACAAAATGGCAAACATAAAAGAAAAGACGTCAAGGAGGGAGGGATGATGTTACATAACAGTGGTAGAAAAAGATGTCAGTATAATTCATACAGTACACACACTTTACCATGCATAACAGAGGGAACGCAGGGGAGAGAAAAGAAGAGAAGAAAATAAAAGAGAGGAAGGGGCAATCAAAGACATTGATCCAGGACTAAGATAACACTGGGAGCCAATGGGACCCCTTGCTGAATGAAACTCAATGGAACTAAATGAAACTACTGGACCAGTTGGCTCTAATGTCTACTTCCTGATCTCTTTATGACACAAGCTACTGTCCAATCCCTCTTTGTATCATTTTAGCTCAGGCCAAAGTAATACAGACTCAGTTGTGTCAATGAAAACATCAGTATGACACTCTTAGTATGTAGCTGTCTCTCTCTCTCTTTCCCTCACCATGCGAAATGAAAGGGTTTCCTTGAGAAAGGTGAAAGAGCTATTAGTCTCTCAGTCTAAAAATCACACGCACACACAGAGACTCACACAGCGACACACGCAGAGACACAGCGACACACACAGGCTATTTGTGTCTCAGTCTAAAAATCGCACACACAGACACACACAGAGACACAGCGACACACACAGAGACACAAACAGACTATTTGTCTCTCAGTCTAAAAATCGCACACACAGACACACACAGAGACACACACACAGAGACATACACGCACAGAGACACACACACAGAGAGACACGCACAGAGACACACACACAGAGAGACACACGCAGAGACACAGCGACTCACACAGAGACACAAACAGGCTATTTGTATCTCAGTCTAAAGAGGCAGAGTAGGACTAGCAGATCAATACAGATATCTTTAGGCTGCTCATTGGAATAGATTTGGGCTGTGTGTGCACAGCGGTTTCTCTCGATCACAACACACTGGGGAGACGGTTGGTTAGGGATACACTGACAGGACGCCTTATGACTCATATACAGCTGCAGATAGTTATTATGGGTTACACTGAATGGCATGCCAAGATGATATATTGCAGGTATTATAAAAATGACTTATTTGTTCAATGAGAGGAGCAAGGAGCCTTCCATGAACACAACAGCTGCTCCCAGTACAGTAGTGCCACATATGGGGAACAATACACAACACATCCACCTTCTCTCATTATCTTTACCTGAGTGAAATAGTAACTAGAACTAGAATTCTCTTCAATAGGAAAAAGTAGGTGGTCAATTGGCCCAGACAAAGGACACACACACACACACACACAGTTAGAAGACAGTAATGTACTGAACAAAAATGTAAACGCAACATACAACAATTAACAAGTTACAGTTCATATAAGGAAATCAGTCAATTGAAATAAACTCATTAGGCCCTAATCTATGGATTTCACATGACTGGGCAGTGGTGCAGCCATGGGTGGGCCAGGGAGGGCACAGACCCACCCACTGGGGAGCCATGCCCGGCCAATCACAATGAGTTTTTCCCCACAAAAGTGCTTTATTACAGACAGAAATAATCCTCAGCACCCCACCGGATGTGAAGGTCCTGGGCTGGCGTGGTTACACGTGGTCTGCGGTTGTGATGCCGGTTGGACGTACCACCAAATTCTCTAATATGACATCGGAGGTAGAGAAATTAACATTAAATTCTCTAGCAACAGCTCTGGTGGACAGTCCTGCAGTCAGCATACCAATTGTACACTCCCTCAAAACGTGAGACATCTGCGGCTTTGTGTTTTAATTTAGCCCCTGAAACATGGGACCAACACTTTACATGTTGCGCTTATATTTTTGTTCAGTGTAGATAGATTCAGTGAAGGGAGAGCTCTGTTCAGCTGCTGCTTATCCTTGGCTGTTAATTGCTAATTGGTGTTTCTGCCCGAGCACGTTCAGACAAACACAATAAGGAGAGGACATCATTATTTACCCAACACTAAGGTTCTCTTACTGACGTTCACTGGTGCTTAGCAAATTCTCTGCGGTAGATAATTATGGAATCTATCTGTCCAACCACTACCAATGATACCATTGGATTACCACTACACAATGAGTCACAACAGATACTGTAGATGGATCATATTTTTAAGGAGGACTGATTTTCACTCTCCCTCCCTTTATGGTTTCATCCATCTCTCTCTCCATCGCTCTCTTTTTATCCCTCCCTCCCTCCCACACACTCTCTCTCTCTCTCTCTCCCTCCCTTTCTCTCCCTCCATCCATCTCTGTCTCTCTATCTATCAGGGTAATTTCACTAATGGAATGGTTTGTATTCAGGCCAGATTCCTGCCAGCCAGTAAGCGATGCTCCTTAACTGTATAAAGCAATATTGAATCCCTCTCCTGCTGAGGGGAAGTATACAGATGTAGAAAAGTGGTGCAGGACCTTCCATTACAACTCGGTTATACCCCTGTATTTCCTGCTGGGTCATGAAGGGGTCGTGGTGTCTGTGTGCATGCATGCGTGAGTGTGTGTTAGGAGATTCACTGGTCAGGAGAGTCACTGGTCAGGAGAGTCAATTGGTCAGGAGAGTCATTAGTCAGTAGAGCCACTGGTTAGGAGAGTCACTGGTCAGTAGAACCACTGGTCAGAAGAGACACTGGTTAGTAGAACCACTGGTCAGGAGAGCCACTAGTCAGGAGAGCCACTGGTCAGGAGAGTCACTGGTCAGTAGAGCCACTGGTCAGGAGAGTCACCACTGGTCAGAAGAGACACTGGTTAGTAGAACCACTGGTCAGGAGAGTCACTGGTCAGGAGAGTCACTGGTCAGGAGAGTCACTGGTCAGTAGTACCACTGGTCAGGATAGTCACTGATCAGGAGAGTCACTGGTCAGGAGAGTCACTGGTCAGGAGAGTCACTGGTCAGGAGAGTCACTGGTCAGGAAAGCCACTGGTCAGGAGAGCCACTGGTCAGGAGAGCCACTGGTCAGGAGAGTCACTGGTCAGTAGAGTCACTGGTCAGTAGAGTCACTGGTCAGGAGAGCCACTGGTCAGGAGAGCCACTGGTCAGGATAGTCACTGGTCAGAAGAGCCACTGGTCAGGATAGTCACTGGTCAGGAAAGTCACTGGTCAGAAGAGCCACTGGTCAGTAGAACCACTGGTCAGGAAAGTCACTGGTTAGGAGAGTCACTGGTCAGGAGAGACACTGGTTAGTAGAGACCACTGGTCAGTAGAACCACTGGTCAGGAGAGCCACTGGTCAGGAGAGTCACTGGTCAGGAGAATCACTGGTCAGGAGAACCACTGGTCAGGAGAGTCACTGGTCAGGATAGTCACTGGTCAGGAGAGCCACTGGTCAGGAGAGCCACTGGTCAGTAGAACCACTGGTCAGGAAAGTCACTGGTTAGGAGAGTCACTGGTCAGTAGAGCCACTGGTTAGGAGAGTCACTGGTCAGTAGAACCACTGGTCAGAAGAGACACTGGTTAGGAGAGTCACTGGTCAGGAGAGTCACTGGTCAGTATAACCACTGGTCAGGAGAGTCACTGTTCAGGAGAGTCACTGATCAGGATAGTCACTGGTCAGAAGAGTCACTGGTCAGTAGAGCCACTGGTCAGTAGAGCCACTGGTCAGGAGAGTCACTGGTCAGTAGAACCACTGGTCAGAAGAGTCACTGGTCAGGAGAGTCACTGGTCAGTAGAACCACTGGTCAGAAGAGCCACTGGTTAGGAGAGTCACTGGTCAGTAGAATCACTGGTCAGGAGAGCCACTGGTTAGGAGAGTCACTGGTCAGTAGAACCACTGGTCAGTAGAACCACTTGTCAGGAGAGCCACTGGTCAGAAGAGCCACTGGTCAGAAGAGTCACTGGTCAGGAGAACCACTGGTCAGTAGAACCACTGGTCAGGAGAGTCACTGGTCAGTAAAACCACTGGTCAGGAGAGACACTGGTCAGGAGAGTCACTGGTCAGGAGAGTCACTGGTCAGAAGAGTCACTGGTCAGAAGAGTCACTGGTCAGGAGAGTCACTGGTTAGTAGAACCACTGGTCAGGAGCGCCACTGGTCAGGAGCGCCACTGGTCAGAAGAGTCACTGGTCAGGAGAGTCACTGGTCAGGAGAGACACTGGTCAGGAGAGACACTGGTCAGGAGAGACACTGGTCAGGAGAGTCACTGGTCAGGAGAGTCACTGGTCAGGAGAGTCACTGGTCAGTAGAACCACTGGTCAGGAGAGTCACTGGTCAGGAGAGACACTGGTCAGGAGAGTCACTGGTCAGAAGAGTCACTGGTCAGTAGAACCACTGGTCAGGAGAGTCACTGGTCAGTAAAACCACTGGTCAGGAGAGTCACTGGTCAGGAGAGACACTGGTCAGGAGAGTCACTGGTCAGAAGAGTCACTGGTCAGTAGAACCACTGGTCAGGAGAGTCACTGGTTAGTAGAACCACTGGTCAGGAGCGCCACTGGTCAGGAGAGTCACTGGTCAGGAGAACCACTGGTCAGGAGAGTCACTGTTCAGGAGAACCACTGGTCAGCCAAGGTCTCAGTCTGATGAAATGCCTTTCACAAGCCCGACCAGCTGGATATATGAATACCTTCTGAATCATATATAAAATGTGTGTATGGAACTCTTCCAACACTGGCAGAGTCCGTTTCTATACAAGAAGGACGGGATGGGGCTTCCTGAGGCAGCTTACTGGCAGCATTTGGTTGGGGGGTTGGTCTGGTCTAGGCGCGGAGGGCTGGGAGGGGGGTGCTGGTGTTATTGAGACTGAAGTGAGTGTGTGCCAGTGGCTCCATTAACTGATTGAAGGTGAGGCAACACAGATTAAACTTTCAGTGAAGGTGAAGAGTTTCTCTCTGAGCTCATCAGACAGACACACACACACACACACCGTCTCTCACACGTGTCAGACACACACAGAGTTATGGGCTGACAGTCACATGCCAGCGCTTCATTGGATTGATGAAGAGAGAAAGCGAGGGGGGAGAAAGAGAGATGGAGAGAGAGAGAGAGAGAGAATCTAAGCTCAGGTCTGTCAGGGGCCAATCCAGTAAAGAGAGCTACCCCCCTCCCCATGTCTCTCAACACACAAGATAACAACCATTCCTCTGTGTGTGTATGTGCGTGTGTTTGTCAGTGTTTATGTGTGTACATGTATGTGTGAGGGTTTGTGTGTCATTTCAGGGTTGCATCACAGAAGTTACATGTTTATATGATATGATATCACCAAGGTGAATACAGGGGGAGTAATAGAAAACATGTCAGGGAGGATGAAATACTATACAGGGCACTCAGTGCATTACGACCAACGATCTCTGAATCTATTGCGTGTATGGTGAAGAACATGGGACAGAAAACTTGTTCACAGTTAATCAGTCGTAAGAGTCAAACAAAGAAAAAATAGCTCATGTATTGGTGGAGCTAACGGTTCTGTACATTCTAGCGTAGCCTAATAGTGACAACCACTTGATCAACAGTAGTGTGTGAGAGTGGTGACAGGATACAGACAGAGTGTAATGGGATCCTTGCAGTGATCCTGTCAATGGGTTAGATTACTGAGACTCACAATAGATACAGTGACCCATGCCTCCATCACACTGTGCACTGGACAGCTGTGCCACTAGAGGCTATAAGTGGGTTCTGTCTGTAAATGGAAAGAATAGAGAATGAAGACAGGAGAATGGTGGATGGCAGTAGAGGGAAGAATGGGGGATGGCAGAGAAAATAAGAGGAAGGTAGGAGGAAGAAGAAAGATGGTAAGAAGAAACTAGACAGTGTTTTTTACAATCAGGAAAGGGAGAATGGGGAAGAATGGAGCAGATGGAGGAATATGAGGGGGAAGAGAGGATGCGAGTGAAGGAAGTAGGGAAAAAGCTAGCCACAGGATGCCCTGCGTGTGTGCATGTGAAAGAGCGAGAGAGCGTATGTGTGTGCAACACTCCAGTACTGCCCTAATTTGTTTGCAGAGGTGTCCTGCAGTCCACACGCCTCTAATGTCACATGGTCGCCTTCACACAGACAGCCTAGAGTTCATATAGCTGCTACCTTCCTTCTCCCAAATAGGTGAACGCAACAGTGAGGATTTTTGACGGTTAAGTTTAGGCATTAATTCTGATTTGTTAAGGTTTAAGGTTTGGGATAGGGTTAAAACTAAAACTGGATGGTTAGGTTTAGGCATTAATTCTGATTTGTTAATGTTTAAGGTTTGGGATAGGGTTAAAACTAAAACTGGATGGTTAGGTTTAGGCATTAATTCTGATTTGTTAAGGTTTAAGGTTTGGGATAGGGTTAAAACTAAAACTGGATGGTTAGGTTTAGGCATTAATTCTGATTTGTTAATGTTTAAGGTTTGGGATAGGGTTAAGACTAAAACAACTGGATGGTTAGGTTTAGGCATTAATTCTGATTTGTTAATGTTTAAGGTTTGGGATAGGGTTAAGACTAAAACAACTGGATGGTTAGGTTTAGGCATTAATTCTGATTTGTTAAGGTTTAAGGTTTGGGATAGGGTTAAGACTAAAACAACTGGATGGTTAGGTTTAGGCATTAATTCTGATTTGTTACGGTTTAAGGTTTGGGATAGGGTTAAAACTAAAACTGGATGGTTAGGTTTAGGCATTAATTCTGATTTGTTAATGTTTAAGGTTTGGGATAGGGTTAGGACTAAAACTGAATGGTTAGGTTTAGGCATTAATTCTGATTTGTTAAGGTTTAAGATTTGGGATAGTGTTAAGGTTTTCTTCTGTCGAAAGAGAGGAGGACCAAAATGCATCCTGGTTATTCATAAACATATTTGATGAAAATACAAACAGTATACAAAATCAATAAACGTGGAAAAACTGAAACAGCCCTATTTTTTTTTTTTTTAAATAAAAAATAATTTATTATCTTCAATACCATTCATTCTTTACAACTCATGATTTACATACATACTCAAATAATGGTATTTTAATTAAACTAATTAAACTAAACATAAACCCCAAACAAAACCTCAGGGGAGCATCTTCCCTCCCCATCACCCTACAAAATACCTTTCCCTATCTCCCCATCCCTAATCTATCCTCTTACAAATCTGTATGACACCCAGCCCTAAACCCCCCTTCCACCTCTCCCGAGCAGCATGCTGCCCCCACTTCCTCTCCTCCCTCTTCATCCTCCCCCTCAAATCTCCTTCCACCCTCCTCACTATCCCTTCAACCCCCCAATCTCTCCCTGTCTTCACCATGTTCTGCCTGGCTTCCCACAGCCCCCGTTTAAAGAGACTCATGAGAAGCCAGAGCAGAAACCTGTCCCTATCCGTCCCTCTCGCTCTCCCTACACCCCTCTCTAACCTGGCCCACGTCAATACAAAATCCCCCCTTACCAAACCTAACAACACCCGTGCCCTAGCCCATACTACTCCGGCAAAGGCACAGTCCCAAAAGACATGGCGCACAGTCTCCTCCCTGCCACAAGAGGATCTTGGACAGGTGGGGGATTGCACCAAATTATACCGGTACAAGATGGAACGTACCGGCAAACACTTATGAAGGCTCAACCAATTCAGGTCCTTGAGCCTGTTGTCCAGACCCCGCGCCTGCACTCCCTCCCAGACCACTTCCGAGATGCCCACTACAGGCGCCGGACTCTCCGCCTTTCTGACCTCCTCGTACAGGTGCCTGTGATCTAAACCTACTCGGGCAACTTCAACCTCAGGGTGCGCAGGCAGCCACTTGGCCGCATGACCAAAGTGCCACGGCAGCTGTTCCGCCCGAGGACCCGTGTTAGACCACACCATTATGCTTCTCGCCTGATACGAGAAAAACACCCGCAGGAGGTAACCGGACAGGTGTATCACTGGCTGAGCAAGCTCCGTTAACAAGAAAGAAACACAAATTGTGTCCAGCTTGAGGGGGAAATGTGGTACCCCCCTACCTCCCTCCCCGATGGGACAGATCATGCGTGCCCTGGCGACCCACTCGCACCTGCCAATCCACATAAACTGACACACAAGCCTCACTAGAGGCCTCCTCAGACAAACCGGCAATGGGTAGATGTATGCCAAATACAAAAGAGACGGCAACACATCCACCTTTAGGACCAGGACTTTGCCCATAAAAGACAAATACCTAGCTTTCCACATTGCTAGCTTCCTCTGTACCACTGCGATACGCATGTTCCAGTTTAGCGTCGCTGAGCCGGAGGTCTCAAAACAGACCCCGAGAATCCTCAGGGCCCCCTCACAGAGAGATAACCCCCCAGGCACATCCGTTCTACCGCGCCATCTTCCGAAAAACTTGACGGAAGACTTTGCATGGTTCAGAACTGCTCCCGACGCTCGGGTGAAATCCCCAAAAATGGCAAGGGACCTTTTCAGGCACGAGTCCTTGCACAACAGCAAGGAAGTGTCGTCGGCGTACTGCGTCATCTTAACACGCAGCCCACCACTTCCAGGGATCAGCAAACCTTCCACCCCTGTGTCTGCCCTAATGGCAGCCCCCAGAGGCTCCATGTACAGAACGAAGAGGAGAGCCGAGAGTGGGCACCCCTGCCTGACCCCAGACGAGAGGTCAAAAACGTCACCCAAGTGACTATTTACACTAACTCGGCACCCCGCTCCGACATATAATGTACGAATCCATCCTATAAACTTCTCCCCAAATCCTAATCGACCTAACACTCTGAATAAAAAGGATCTATTCACGCGATCGAAGGCTTTCGCATGATCTAGCGCTGCTACCATTAAAGGCAGTCCTCTATCTTCAACCCAAGCGATGAAGTCCCTGATTAACTGTAGGTTCCATCTAATAGAGCGACCCTCTACCCCGCACGTCTGATCCTCATGAACGACGTAGGGAAGGGCTGTGCGCAACCGGTCTGCTAAAACCTTTGCAAGTAGCTTGTAATCTACACACAGCATGGTCAACGGCCGCCAGTTGCCAAGGTCTGTTACTTCCCCCTTCTTATATAAAAGTGACAGCACACCAACAGCCATTGATCCCCCCGGGACCCCCGTCTCAAGGATGGCCTTCAAGACTTCGAGGACCACTGGTCCAAGTATACCCCAAAACTTGAGATAAAACTCAGCCGGCAGCCCATCCATCCCAGGCACCTTCCCTTTTCCCATCCTCCTAAGAGCGCTCTCAACCTCTTCTAGTGAGATCTGGGCCTCCATCACTTCTCTAATGTCCTCCGGCAACCGCCTGGACAAGTGTTCTAAAAACACATTTCCCTGCTCTACATCTATTTCCCTTTCCTTAAATAAACCTTGGAAATGATCAGTTGTCACCCTGACCATATCCTCTGGTTCTCTAACTATACTACCATTTTCTTCCCTAACGCCATGCATTACCTTCCTACTCTGTCTGGCCCTAACCGACTTAAAGAACATAGCAGAACAAGTCTCATTATGTTCTAGAAAGCCACTATGTGCACGCTCCAGGAAAGCTTGAGCCTTCCGCTCCTGCAACTCCCTGAGCTGCGCCTTTAGGGTTGCGGATCTCTCCCAATCAAACGACCCGCTGAGGTTGCCTGCCTCATATTCGAGTTCAATTAACCTTTGGATACGATCCACCTCCCTCCTCTCCTCCCTTTTTTCCTCTTGCAATACCCTATTATAAAAGCCCTAATCCTCACCTTAACTAATTCCCACCACTCTAACACCCCCTCGCACATGGACCGGAGACCCTCAAGCCTCCAAAAGAAACCATAAAACCCGTCAACAAAAGCCTGCTCCTCCAGCACATCCCGATCTAGCTTCCAGTATCCCCTACCAAAGAGGCAGACTGGCGACCCCACCTGCAGGAGCACCCCGTCGTGATCCGAAAAGAAAACAGGCAACAGCCGCCCAGACAACTTACCCAAAGACCTGGGTACAAAAATATAGTCGAGCCTCCGCTCAACCCCCCTGGAGTTGCGCCATGTAGGACCATCCATTTTCGGAGTAGTGTGCAGACCACCATCTACCAGACCATGGCAAGCCATTAGCCTGGCAATGGCGCCTGCACTGCTATCCCCCCCTCTTCCTAAATCTGTATTAAAATCCCCCCCTATCACTAATTTCCTATTTGTGACACACAGGGTGTCAGACAGTCCACCATCTCCCTCTTGTCTGCCACCACCTGTGGTCCATACACCACCACTAATCTAAATTTACAATCCCTTATCGTGACATCCACCCCTATAACCCTCCCCTGCATTACCACAAAAGAATCCTCCCTGTGCCCACACAAAATCCCTACCCCCGAAGAGTGCACCCCCCCAACACCCCAAACCGATTCCCCCTTGTCCCACTCCCTCTTAAACCTATTAACATCCCCTCCATCCCTCAGGTGAACCTCCTGTAAAAAACAAAAATCAAACCCCACACCCTCCAAATAACTAAAAACCGCCCTCCTCTTAACACAATCCCTTAAACCCCTTACATTTAAACTAACAAAAGTAAAATTAGACCCCATGAAAAAATAAAAACATGTAATACGCTCAAATTCTAAACCCAGACAGAAAAAAAAAAAACACAGGAGACTCACCCGATGCTCCCCTGCTCCATATCTACCGGTGAGAACACCATCCGTACTCCCGACATTCCCCCCTCTTCCTCCATCTCAGGATGCAGGATTAGTGTTTGGCTCCGGGGTGCCCTGCACCCTGGGTCTACCCCCACAATCCTCCCCCTCCCCAGTGCTGCAGCTGGATTGGAAAACAAAAAAAAAAAAAAAAAAAAAAAATCGGGGAGGCTGAGTCCCCAAACAAAAAACTCCCCACCTCCTCCTGTACCCAGTCCTGAGTCTTGTTAGGTATGTCCCCACCCAACAGAAGTTGAGGGCCTGGGGAAGCCAGCAGCAACCCAGAGGTTTCTCCCACCCCCATCACTCTTATGGCCTTCCCTTCCCTCTCACTGTCGGCCAATTGCACCCTCCTCTTCATTCTCTTCTTTGGTGATGACGGCAGTGGAGAGATACCACCCCCCCCCCACCCGCCAGCTCCTCCACCATACCCCTCATCTCTTCCACCAGGGCACTTTCCCCCCAGTCCACTTGCTCTTCCACCGTCTCCTTCTCCACCACTCCTCCCTCGCTTTCTTCTCTCTCATGCTCCTCCACTCGGTTGCCTTCTTCCGCCGCTTTTCCTGGTTCTCCTACTCCCGTGCCTTCCGTTTCCATCCGCCGCTTCTTGCTCCTCCTCCTTCCTTGTGGCCTTCCCCTCTGGACCTGTACTCTGGTCATGAGGTGTGCTTCCTTCCCCTCATCCCCCGCCCCTGCTCCCCCCAGCCGCAGACGCATATGACCTCTGACGGGCCGGGCACCCCCGCCACAGGTGTGCTGACGAGCCACACCCATGGCACGTCTTAGGCTTGTCACAATCCCTCGCCTCGTGATCCTCAGATGCACAAAATCTACATTTTCTTGTACTGCATGAGGCGAATATGTGACCGTAGGCCATACAGCATCTGCAAAATGGGGGCTGACGTGCATAATACAACGTCCCCCTGTCAGCCCCTAGGGAGAACATAGTAGGAGGATGGAGGTAGCCACCATGTCCCTTTGGGTCCTCTCTGAGGAGGGCCTGGAAGCCTCTCCTCCCATTCCAAAACCCAAGGGAGTCTTTGAGGTGCCTTGCTGAGGAGACGTTATCCATGTATCTCCCCAGAAAAGCCCTCACCTCTTCGTCCTTAACGTAAGGGTTGTAAATGTTGACAGTTACAACCCTAAAGTTATTCTTCGCCAGGCTTGTTATTTCGTATTGGCACATCGGCCTCTCACCTCCCACTGCTCTTGCCCTTCTCAGGATATCATCGTGTTTTTCCTCTGTATATAGTGCCACGTCGTATGCTCCCTCCAACGAGTTGCCTTGGAAACAAAACACGTCCTTCACCGTCAGCTTTAGAATTCCCATCAATATTATCCTTCCAAAAGATTCCCGTCCTAAAGGCTCCAACTCCTTTTCCTTCCAAGCAAACCGAATCGTGTTGGCCAGCCCAATCCCAGGGACTGACCGTGTTGATGTATTTAGCACCATCTCTGCAAGGAGAATGGCGCTCGTTCTCTTCTCTTCCAAAACAAGGAAAAAAGAAAAACCAAAGTGACTGAGCCTATCTGGAGCAACAAACACAGAGACAGGAACAACCACCCACGAAATACTCAAAGAATATGGCTGCCTAAATATGGTTCCCAATCAGAGACAACGATAAACACCTGCCTCTGATTGAGAACCACTCTAGGCAACCATAGACTTACCTAGAATACTATACTAAACACAACCCCATTAATCTACAAAACCCCTAGACAAGACAAAAACACATAATCACCCATGTCACACCCTGGCCTAACCACAAAATAAGACTAAAACAACTGGATGGTTAGGTTTAGGCATTAATTCTGATTTGTTAAGATTTAAGGTTTGGGATAGGGTTAAGACTAAAACAACTGGATGGTTAGGTTTAGGCATGAATTCTGATTTGTTAAGGTTTAAGGTTTGGGATAGGGTTAAGACTAAAACAACTGGATGGTTAGGTTTAGGCATTAATTCTGATTTGTTAAGGTTTAAGGTTTGGGATAGGGTTAAGACTAAAACAACTGGATGGTTAGGTTTAGGCATTAATTCTGATTTGTTAAGGTTTAAGGTTTGGGATAGGGTTAAGACTAAAACAACTGGATGGTTAGGTTTAGGCATTAATTCTGATTTGTTAAGGTTTAAGGTTTGGGATAGGGTTAAGACTAAAACAACTGAATGGTTAGGTTTAGGCATTAATTCCGAATGGTTAAAGTAAAGGTAATAAAAAAATGTAAAAACGAACAGTGCCTAGCACTGGGATTGAACCCATGATCCTTGGAGCCGATCCCCACCCAAAACACCTTAGCAAGACATGAGCCTACTTGATGGTAATAGTGCTCACCGTTGCCCCCCTAGTGGCCAGTATTGAAATAATCTCCGGAAGTCCCGAGGACCTGGACAAACCTCAAATATTGCATTGGATCTGAGATGCAGCTAGTTGCCAAACTACTGCCCTGTGGAAAGCCTCGCCTGTGGTAACTTCTAACACATTTGTTTCACATAGAGAAAAAGAGAGAGAGAGCTCTTTCTCTATCTCTTCATCTCTCTCCCTCTCCTACTTCCTCTAACTGCTGCTGCCTTGCTTATTAATAAGACCAACTGAATGGATCTTTAGAATTAGGATCTATCAGCAGAGAAAAGATTAGATAGTCCAGGAGAAGACCATCAGTAGTCTCCAGGGAGGGATATTGTGATCATTCATTACAGTAACATTCTCTCAGAGTGGCTATTGTGGTACGTAAACCGTCTGAGTGGTTCAATTCCCTAGAAATACATTAAAATGTCACGACATAGCCAATTGGTTATTAATGGTCCTGCCAGGCGCAGGAAGAAAAATGCCAAGCTGGGAATCAATACAGAAGGCTTCAGAAAGAAAAGCATAGTGAGTTCTCAAGGAAAGTTCAGCGTAGCCATACTGGGTAATGGAGTGAACGATGTAGCCATACTGGGTAATGGAGTGAACGATGTAGCCATACTGGGTAACGGGGTGAACGATGTAGCCATACTGGTTAATGGAGTGAACGATGTGGCCATACTGGGTAATGGGGTGAACAATGTAGCCATACTGGGTAATGGTGTGAACGATGTGGCCATACTGGGTAATGGGGTGAACGATGTAGCCATACTGGGTAATGGAGTGAACGATGTGGCCATACTGGGAAATGGAGTGAACGATGTAGCCATACTGGGTAATGGGGTGAACAATGTAGCCATACTGGGTAATGGAGTGAACGATGTAGCCATACTGGGTAATGGAGTGAACGATGTAGCCATACTGGGTAATGGGGTGAACGATGTAGCCATACTGGGTAACGGGGTGAACGATGTAGCCATACTGGGTAACGGGGTGAACGATGTAGCCATACTGGGTAACGGGGTGAACGATGTAGCCATACTGGGTAATGGAGTGAACGATGTAGCCATACTGGGTAATGGGGTGAATTATGTAGCCATACTGGGTAATGGGGTGAACGATGTAGCCATACTGGGTAACCAGGTGAAGGATGTAGCCATACTGGGTAATGGGTGAACGATGTAGCCATACTGGGTAATGGAGTGAACGATGTAGCCATACTGGGTAATGGGGTGAACGATGTAGCCATACTGGGTAATGGGGTGACGATGTAGCCATACTGGTAATGGGGTGACAATGTAGCCATACTGGGTAATGGGGTGAACGATGTAACCATACTGGGTAATGGGGTGAACGATGTAGCCATACTGGGTAACCGGGTGATGATGTAGCCATACTGGGTAATGGAGTGAACGATGTAGCCATACTGGGTAATGGGGTGATGATGTAGCCATACTGGGTAATGGGGTGAACAATGTAGCCATACTGGGTAATGTGGTGACAATGTAGCCATACTGGGTAATGGGGTGAACGATGTAGCCATACTGGGTAATGGAGTGAACGATGTAGCCATACTGGGTAATGGGGTGACGATGTAGCCATACTGGGTAATGGAGTGAACGATGTAGCCATACTGGGTAACGGGGTGAACGATGTAGCCATACTGGGTAATGGAGTGAACGATGTAGCCATACTGGGTAAAGGGGTGAACGATGTAGCCATACTAGGTAACCGGGTGACAATGTAGCCATACTGGGTAATGGAGTGAACGTTGTATCCATACTGGGTAATGGGGTGAACGATGTAGCCATACTGGGTAACCGGGTGACAATGTAGCCATACTGGGTAATGGGATGAATTATGTAGCCATACTGGGTAATGGGGTGAACGATGTAGCCATACTGGGTAACCAGGTGACGATGTAGCCATACTGGGTAACGGGGTGGACAATGTAGCCATACTGGGTAACGGGGTGAACGATGTAGCCATACTGGTTAATGGAGTGAACGATGTGGCCATACTGGGTAATGGGGTGAACGATGTAGCCATACTGGGTAACGGGGTGACGATGTAGCCATACTGGGTAATGGAGTGAACGATGTAGCCATACTGGGTAATGGAGTGAACGATGTAGCCATACTGGGTAATGGAGTGAACGATGTAGCCATACTGGGTAACGGGGTGAACGATGTAGCCATACTGGGTAACGGGGTGAACGATGTAGCCATACTGGGTAACGGGGTGAACGATGTAGCCATACTGGGTAATGGAGTGAACGATGTAGCCATACTGGGTAACGGGGTGAACGATGTAGCCATACTGGGTAACGGGGTGAAGGATGTAGCCATACTGGGTAATGGAGTGAACGATGTAGCCATACTGGGTAATGGAGTGAACGATGTAGCCATACTGGGTAATGGGGTGACGATGTAGCCATACTGGGTAATGGGGTGACGATGTAGCCATACTGGGTAATGGGGTGACAATGTAGCCATACTGGGTAATGGGGTGAACGATGTAACCATACTAGGTAACGGGGTGAACGATGTAGCCATACTAGGTAACCGGGTGATGATGTAGCCATACTGGGTAATGGAGTGAACGATGTAGCCATACTGGGTAATGGGGTGACGATGTAGCCATACTGGGTAATGGGGTGACGATGTAGCCATACTGGGTAATGTGGTGACAATGTAGCCATACTGGGTAATGTGGTGAACGATGTGGCCATACTGGGTAACCGGGTGACGATGTAGCCATACTGGGTAACGGGGTGACGATGTAGCCATACTGGGTAATGGAGTGAACGATGTAGCCATACTGGGTAACGGAACGATGTAGCCATACTGGGTAATGGAGTGAACGATGTAGCCATACTGGGTAAAGGGGTGAACGATGTAGCCATACTAGGTAACCGGGTGACAATGTAGCCATACTGGGTAATGGAGTGAACGTTGTATCCATACTGGGTAATGGGGTGAACGATGTAGCCATACTGGGTAACCGGGTGACAATGTAGCCATACTGGGTAATGGGATGAATTATGTAGCCATACTGGGTAATGGGGTGAACGATGTAGCCATACTGGGTAACCAGGTGACGATGTAGCCATACTGGGTAACGGGGTGACAATGTAGCCATACTGGGTAACGGGGTGAACGATGTAGCCATACTGGTTAATGGAGTGAACGATGTGGCCATACTGGGTAATGGGGTGAACGATGTAGCCATACTGGGTAACGGGGTGACGATGTAGCCATACTGGGTAATGGAGTGAACGATGTAGCCATACTGGGTAATGGAGTGAACGATGTAGCCATACTGGGTAATGGAGTGAACGATGTAGCCATACTGGGTAACGGGGTGAACGATGTAGCCATACTGGTTAATGGAGTGAACGATGTGGCCATACTGGGTAATGGGGTGAACGATGTGGCCATACTGGGTAATGGGGTGAACGATGTAGCCATACTGGGTAATGGAGTGACCGATGTAGCCATACTGGGTCATGGGGTGAACGATGTAGCTATACTGGGTAATGGGGTGACGATGTAGCCATACTGGGTAATGGGATGAATGATGTAGCCATACTGGGTAATTGGGTGAATGATGTAGCCATACTGGGTAATGGAGTGAACGATGCAGCCATACTGGGTAATGGATTGAACGATGTAGCCATACTGGGTAATGGGGTGACGATGTAGCCATACTGGGTAATGGGGTGACGATATAGCCATACTGGGTAATGGGGTGACAATGTAGCCATACTGGGTAATGGGGTGAACGATGTGGCCATACTGGGTAACCGGGTGACGATGTAGCCATACTGGGTAATGGAGTGAACGATGTAGCCATACTGGGTAACGGGGTGAACGATGTAGCCATACTGGGTAATGGAGTTACCGATGTAGCCATACTGGGTAAAGGGGTGAACGATGTAGCCATACTAGGTAACCGGGTGACGATGTAGCCATACTGGGTAATGGAGTGAACGATGTAGCCATACTGGGTAATGGGATGAATGATGTAGCCATACTGGGTAATGGGGTGACGATGTAGCCATACTGGGTAATGGGGTGACGATGTAGCCATACTGGGTAATGGGGTGACGATGTAGCCATACTGGGTAATGGGGTGACGATGTAGCCATACTGGGTAATGTGGTGACAATGTAGCCATACTGGGTAATGGGGTGAACGATGTGGCCATACTGGGTAACCGGGTGACGATGTAGCCATACTGGGTAACGGGGTGACGATGTAGCCATACTGGGTAATGGAGTGAACGATGTAGCCATACTGGGTAATGGAGTGAACGATGTAGCCATACTGGGTAATGGGGTGACGATGGGGTAATGGGGTGACAATGTAGCCATACTGGGTAATGGGGTGAACGATGTAACCATACTAGGTAACGGGGTGAACGATGTAGCCATACTAGGTAACCGGGTGATGATGTAGCCATACTGGGTAATGGAGTGAACGATGTAGCCATACTGGGTAATGGGGTGACGATGTAGCCATACTGGGTAATGGGGTGACGATGTAGCCATACTGGGTAATGTGGTGACAATGTAGCCATACTGGGTAATGTGGTGAACGATGTGGCCATACTGGGTAATGGGGTGACGATGTAGCCATACTGGGTAATGGGGTGAACGATGTGGCCATACTGGGTAACCGGGTGACGATGTAGCCATACTGGGTAACGGGGTGACGATGTAGCCATACTGGGTAATGGAGTGAACGATGTAGCCATACTGGGTAATGGAGTGAACGATGTAGCCATACTGGGTAATGGGGTGACGATGTAGCCATACTGGGTAATGGGGTGACAATGTAGCCATACTGGGTAATGGGGTGAACGATGTAACCATACTAGGTAACGGGGTGAACGATGTAGCCATACTAGGTAACCGGGTGATGATGTAGCCATACTGGGTAATGGAGTGAACGATGTAGCCATACTGGGTAATGGGGTGACGATGTAGCCATACTGGGTAATGGGGTGACGATGTAGCCATACTGGGTAATGTGGTGACAATGTAGCCATACTGGGTAATGGGTGAACGATGTGGCCATACTGGGTAACCGGGTGACGATGTAGCCATACTGGGTAACGGGGTGACGATGTAGCCATACTGGGTAATGGAGTGAACGATGTAGCCATACTGGGTAATGGGTGAACGATGTAGCCATACTGGGTAATGGAGTGAACGATGTAGCCATACTGGGTAAAGGGGTGAACGATGTAGCCATACTAGGTAACCGGGTGACAATGTAGCCATACTGGGTAATGGAGTGAACGTTGTATCCATACTGGGTAATGGGGTGAACGATGTAGCCATACTGGGTAACAGGGTGACAATGTAGCCATACTGGGTAATGGGATGAATTATGTAGCCATACTGGGTAATGGGGTGAACGATGTAGCCATACTGGGTAACCAGGTGACGATGTAGCCATACTGGGTAACGGGGTGGACAATGTAGCCATACTGGGTAACGGGGTGAACGATGTAGCCATACTGGTTAATGGAGTGAACGATGTGGCCATACTGGGTAATGGGGTGAACGATGTAGCCATACTGGGTAACGGGGTGACGATGTAGCCATACTGGGTAATGGAGTGAACGATGTAGCCATACTGGGTAATGGAGTGAACGATGTAGCCATACTGGGTAATGGAGTGAATGATGTAGCCATACTGGTTAATGGAGTGAACAATGTAGCCATACTGGGTAACGGGGTGAACGATGTAGCCATACTGGTTAATGGAGTGAACGATGTGGCCATACTGGGTAATGGGGTGAACGATGTGGCCATACTGGGTAATGGGGTGAACGATGTAGCCATACTGGGTAATGGAGTGACCGATGTAGCCATACTGGGTAATGGGGTGAACGATGTATGTGGGTAATGGGGTGACCTGGGTAATGGGATGAATGATGTAGCCATACTGGGTAATGGAGTCAACGATGCAGCCATACTGGGTAATGGATTGAACGATGTAGCCATACAGGGTAATGAGGTGACGATGTAGCCATACTGGGTAATGGGGTGACGATATAGCCATACTGGGTAATGGGGTGACAATGTAGCCATACTGGGTAATGGGGTGATGATGTAGCCATACTGGGTAATGGGGTGACGATGTAGCCATACTGGGTAATGTGGTGACAATGTAGCCATACTGGTTAATGGGGTGAACGATGTGGCCATACTGGGTTACCGGGTGACGATGTAGCCATACTGGGTAATGGAGTGAACGATGTAGCCATACTGGGTAACGGGGTGAACGATGTAGCCATACCGGGTAATGGAGTTACCGATGTAGCCATACTGGGTAATGGGATGAATGATGTAGCCATACTGGGTAATGGGGTGACGATGTAGCCATACTGGGTAATGGGGTGACGATGTAGCCATACTGGGTAATGGGGTGACAATGTAGCCATACTGGGTAATGTGGTGACAATGTAGCCATACTGGGTAATGGGGTGAACGATGTGGCCATACTGGGTAACCGGGTGACGATGTAGCCATACTGGGTAACGGGGTGACGATGTAGCCATACTGGGTAATGGAGTGAACGTTGTAGCCATACTGGGTAATGGGGTGAACGATGTAACCATACTAGGTAACGGGGTGAACGATGTAGCCATACTGGGTAACGGGGTGAACGATGTAGCCATACTGGGTAATGGAGTGAACGATGTAGCCATACTGGGTAAAGGGGTGAACGATGTAGCCATACTGGGTAACGGGGTGACGATGTAGCCATACTGGGTAATGGAGTGAACGATGTAGCCATACTGGGTAATGGAGTGAACGATGTAGCCATACTGGGTAACGGGGTGAACGATGTAGCCATACTGGTTAATGGAGTGAACGATGTGGCCATACTGGGTAATGGGGTGAACGATGTGGCCATACTGGGTAATGGGGTGAACGATGTAGCCATACTGGGTAATGGAGTGACCGATGTAGCCATACTGGGTCATGGGGTGAACGATGTAGCTATACTGGGTAATGGGGTGACGATGTAGCTATACTGGGTAATGGGATGAATGATGTAGCCATACTGGGTAATTGGGTGAATGATGTAGCCATACTGGGTAATGGAGTGAACGATGCAGCCATACTGGGTAATGGATTGAACGATGTAGCCATACAGGGTAATGAGGTGACGATGTAGCCATACTGGGTAATGGGGTGACGATATAGCCATACTGGGTAATGGGGTGACAATGTAGCCATACTGGGTAATGGGGTGATGATGTAGCCATACTGGGTAATGGGGTGACGATGTAGCCATACTGGGTAATGTGGTGACAATGTAGCCATACTGGTTAATGGGGTGAACGATGTGGCCATACTGGGTAACCGGGTGACGATGTAGCCATACTGGGTAATGGAGTGAACGATGTAGCCATACTGGGTAACGGGGTGAACGATGTAGCCATACTGGGTAATGGAGTTACCGATGTAGCCATACTGGGTAAAGGGGTGAACGATGTAGCCATACTAGGTAACCGGGTGACGATGTAGCCATACTGGGTAATGGAGTGAACGATGTAGCCATACTGGGTAATGGGATGAATGATGTAGCCATACTGGGTAATGGGGTGACGATGTAGCCATACTGGGTAATGGGGTGACGATGTAGCCATACTGGGTAATGGGGTGACGATGTAGCCATACTGGGTAATGGGGTGACGATGTAGCCATACTGGGTAATGTGGTGACAATGTAGCCATACTGGGTAATGGGGTGAACGATGTGGCCATACTGGGTAACCGGGTGACGATGTAGCCATACTGGGTAACGGGGTGACGATGTAGCCATACTGGGTAATGGAGTGAACGATGTAGCCATACTGGGTAATGGAGTGAACGATGTAGCCATACTGGGTAATGGGGTGACGATGTAGCCATACTGGGTAATGGGGTGACAATGTAGCCATACTGGGTAATGGGGTGAACGATGTAACCATACTAGGTAATGGGTGAACGATGTAGCCATACTAGGTAACCGGGTGATGATGTAGCCATACTGGGTAATGGAGTGAACGATGTAGCCATACTGGGTAATGGGGTGAACGATGTAGCCATACTGGGTAATGGGGTGACGATGTAGCCATACTGGGTAATGTGGTGACAATGTAGCCATACTGGGTAATGGGTGAACGATGTGGCCATACTGGGTAACCGGGTGACGATGTAGCCATACTGGGTAACGGGGTGACGATGTAGCCATACTGGGTAATGGAGTGAACGATGTAGCCATACTGGGTAACGGGGTGAACGATGTAGCCATACTGGGTAATGGAGTGAACGATGTAGCCATACTGGGTAAAGGGGTGAACGATGTAGCCATACTAGGTAACCGGGTGACAATGTAGCCATACTGGGTAATGGAGTGAACGTTGTATCCATACTGGGTAATGGGGTGAACGATGTAGCCATACTGGGTAACCGGGTGACAATGTAGCCATACTGGGTAATGGGATGAATTATGTAGCCATACTGGGTAATGGGGTGAACGATGTAGCCATACTGGGTAACCAGGTGACGATGTAGCCATACTGGGTAACGGGGTGGACAATGTAGCCATACTGGGTAATGAACGATGTAGCCATACTGGTTAATGGAGTGAACGATGTGGCCATACTGGGTAATGGGGTGAACGATGTAGCCATACTGGGTAACGGGGTGACGATGTAGCCATACTGGGTAATGGAGTGAACGATGTAGCCATACTGGGTAATGGAGTGAACGATGTAGCCATACTGGGTAATGGAGTGAACGATGTAGCCATACTGGTTAATGGAGTGAACAATGTAGCCATACTGGGTAACGGGGTGAACGATGTAGCCATACTGGTTAATGGAGTGAACGATGTGGCCATACTGGGTAATGGGGTGAACGATGTGGCCATACTGGGTAATGGGGTGAACGATGTAGCCATACTGGGTAATGGAGTGACCGATGTAGCCATACTGGGTCATGGGGTGAACGATGTAGCTATACTGGGTAATGGGGTGACGATGTAGCCATACTGGGTAATGGGATGAATGATGTAGCCATACTGGGTAATGGAGTCAACGATGCAGCCATACTGGGTAATGGATTGAACGATGTAGCCATACAGGGTAATGAGGTGACGATGTAGCCATACTGGGTAATGGGGTGACGATATAGCCATACTGGGTAATGGGGTGACAATGTAGCCATACTGGGTAATGGGGTGATGATGTAGCCATACTGGGTAATGGGGTGACGATGTAGCCATACTGGGTAATGTGGTGACAATGTAGCCATACTGGTTAATGGGGTGAACGATGTGGCCATACTGGGTAACCGGGTGACGATGTAGCCATACTGGGTAATGGAGTGAACGATGTAGCCATACTGGGTAACGGGGTGAACGATGTAGCCATACTGGGTAATGGAGTTACCGATGTAGCCATACTGGGTAATGGGATGAATGATGTAGCCATACTGGGTAATGGGGTGACGATGTAGCCATACTGGGTAATGGGGTGACGATGTAGCCATACTGGGTAATGGGGTGACAATGTAGCCATACTGGGTAATGTGGTGACAATGTAGCCATACTGGGTAATGGGGTGAACGATGTGGCCATACTGGGTAACCGGGTGACGATGTAGCCATACTGGGTAACGGGGTGACGATGTAGCCATACTGGGTAATGGAGTGAAGGTTGTAGCCATACTGGGTAATGGGGTGAACGATGTAACCATACTAGGTAACGGGGTGAACGATGTAGCCATACTAGGTAACCGGGTGATTATGTAGCCATACTGGGTAATGGAGTGAACGATGTAGCCATACTGGGTAATGGGGTGACGATGTAGCCATACTGGGTAATGGGGTGACGATGTAGCCATACTGGGTAATGTGGTGACAATGTAGCCATACTGGGTAATGGGGTGAACGATGTGGCCATACTGGGTAACCGGGTGACGATGTAGCCATACTGGGTAACGGGGTGACGATGTAGCCATACTGGGTAATGGAGTGAACGATGTAGCCATACTGGGTAATGGGGTGAACGATGTAGCCATACTGGGTAATGGAGTGAACGATGTAGCCATACTGGGTAAAGGGGTGAACGATGTAGCCATACTAGGTAACCGGGTGACAATGTAGCCATACTGGGTAATGGGATGAATTATGTAGCCATACTGGGTAATGGGGTGAACGATGTAGCCATACTGGGTAACCAGGTGACGATGTAGCCATACTGGGTAACGGGGTTAACAATGTAGCCATACTGGGTAACGGGGTGAACGATGTAGCCATACTGGTTAATGGAGTGAACGATGTGGCCATACTGGGTAATGGGGTGAACGATGTAGCCATACTGGGTAATGGAGTGAACGATGTAGCCATACTGGGTAATGGAGTGAACGATGTAGCCATACTGGGTAATGGAGTGAACGATGTAGCCATACTGGTTAATGGAGTGAACGATGTGGCCATACTGGGTAATGGGGTGAACGATGTGGCCATACTGGGTAATGGGATGAATTATGTAGCCATACTGGGTAATGGGGTGAACGATGTAGCCATACTGGGTAACCAGGTGACGATGTAGCCATACTGGGTAACGGGGTGAACAATGTAGCCATACTGGGTAACGGGGTGAACGATGTAGCCATACTGGTTAATGGAGTGAACGATGTGGCCATACTGGGTAATAGGGTGAACGATGTAGCCATACTGGGTAACGGGGTGACGATGTAGCCATACTGGGTAATGGAGTGAACGATGTAGCCATACTGGGTAATGAGGTGACGATGTAGCCATACTGGGTAATGGGGTGACGATATAGCCATACTGGGTAATGGGGTGACAATGTAGCCATACTGGGTAATGGGGTGACGATGTAGCCATACTGGGTAATGGGGTGACGATGTAGCCATACTGGGTAATGTGGTGACAATGTAGCCATACTGGTTAATGGGGTGAACGATGTGGCCATACTGGGTAACCGGGTGACGATGTAGCCATACTGGGTAACGGGGTGACGATGTAGCCATACTGGGTAATGGAGTGAACGATGTAGCCATACTGGGTAACGGGGTGAACGATGTAGCCATACTGGGTAATGGAGTTACCGATGTAGCCATACTGGGTAAAGGGGTGAACGATGTAGCCATACTAGGTAACTGGGTGACGATGTAGCCATACTGGGTAATGGAGTGAACGATGTAGCCATACTGGGTAATGGGATGAATGATGTAGCCATACTGGGTAATGGGGTGACGATGTAGCCATACTGGGTAATGGGGTGACGATGTAGCCATACTGGGTAATGGGGTGACAATGTAGCCATACTGGGTAATGTGGTGACAATGTAGCCATACTGGGTAATGGGGTGAACGATGTGGCCATACTGGGTAACCGGGTGACGATGTAGCCATACTGGGTAACGGGGTGACGATGTAGCCATACTGGGTAATGGAGTGAACGTTGTAGCCATACTGGGTAATGCGGTGAACGATGTAGCCATACTGGGTAACGGGTGAACGATGTAGCCATACTAGGTAACCGGGTGATGATGTAGCCATACTGGGTAATGGAGTGAACGATGTAGCCATACTGGGTAATGGGGTGACGATGTAGCCATACTGGGTAATGGGGTGACGATGTAGCCATACTGGGTAATGTGGTGACAATGTAGCCATACTGGGTAATGGGGTGAACGATGTGGCCATACTGGGTAACCGGGTGACGATGTAGCCATACTGGGTAACGGGGTGACGATGTAGCCATACTGGGTAATGGAGTGAACGATGTAGCCATACTGGGTAATGGGGTGAACGATGTAGCCATACTGGGTAATGGAGTGAACGATGTAGCCATACTGGGTAAAGGGGTGAACGATGTAGCCATACTAGGTAACCGGGTGACAATGTAGCCATACTGTGTAATGGGATGAATTATGTAGCCATACTGGGTAATGGGGTGAACGATGTAGCCATACTGGGTAACCAGGTGACGATGTAGCCATACTGGGTAACGGGGTGAACAATGTAGCCATACTGGGTAACGGGGTGAACGATGTAGCCATACTGGTTAATGGAGTGAACGATGTGGCCATACTGGGTAATGGGGTGAACGATGTAGCCATACTGGGTAACGGGGTGACGATGTAGCCATACTGGGTAATGGAGTGAACGATGTAGCCATACTGGGTAATGGAGTGAACGATGTAGCCATACTGGGTAATGGAGTGAACGATGTAGCCATACTGGGTAACGGGGTGAACGATGTAGCCATACTGGTTAATGGGGTGAACGATGTAGCCATACTGGTTAATGGAGTGAACGATGTGGCCATACTGGGTAATGGGGTGAACGATGTAGCCATACTGGGTAATGGAGTGACCGATGTAGCCATACTGGGTCATGGGGTGAACGATGTAGCTATACTGGGTAATGGGTGACGATGTAGCCATACTGGGTAATGGGATGAATGATGTAGCCATACTGGGTAATTGGGTGAATGATGTAGCCATACTGGGTAATGGAGTGAACGATGTAGCCATACTGGGTAATGGATTGAACGATGTAGCCATACTGGGTAATGGGGTGACGATGTAGCCATACTGGGTAATGGGGTGACGATATAGCCATACTGGGTAATGGGGTGACAATGTAGCCATACTGGGTAATGGGGTGACGATGTAGCCATACTGGGTAATGTGGTGACAATGTAGCCATACTGGGTAACGGGGTGAACGATGTAGCCATACTAGGTAACCGGGTGACGATGTAGCCATACTGGGTAATGGAGTGAACGATGTAGCCATACTGGGTAATGGGATGAATGATGTAGCCATACTGGGTAATGGATTGAACGATGTAGCCATACTGGGTAATGGGGTGACAATGTAGCCATACTGGGTAATGGGGTGACGATGTAGCCATACTGGGTAATGGGGTGACGATGTAGCCATACTGGGTAATGGGGTGACAATGTAGCCATACTGGGTAATGGAGTGAACGATGTAGCCATACTGGGTAAAGGGGTGAACGATGTAGCCATACTAGGTAACCGGGTGACAATGTAGCCATACTGTGTAATGGGATGAATTATGTAGCCATACTGGGTAATGGGGTGAACGATGTAGCCATACTGGGTAACCAGGTGACGATGTAGCCATACTGGGTAACGGGGTGAACAATGTAGCCATACTGGGTAACGGGGTGAACGATGTAGCCATACTGGTTAATGGAGTGAACGATGTGGCCATACTGGGTAATGGGGTGAACGATGTAGCCATACTGGGTAACGGGGTGACGATGTAGCCATACTGGGTAATGGGGTGACGATGTAGCCATACTGGGTAATGGGGTGACGATGTAGCCATACTGGGTAATGTGGTGACAATGTAGCCATACTGGGTAATGGGGTGAACGATGTGGCCATACTGGGTAACCGGGTGACGATGTAGCCATACTGGGTAACGGGGTGACGATGTAGCCATACTGGGTAATGGAGTGAACGATGTAGCCATACTGGGTAACGGGGTGAACGATGTAGCCATACTGGGTAATGGAGTGAACGATGTAGCCATACTGGGTAAAGGGGTGAACGATGTAGCCATACTAGGTAACCGGGTGACAATGTAGCCATACTGTGTAATGGGATGAATTATGTAGCCATACTGGGTAATGGGGTGAACGATGTAGCCATACTGGGTAACCAGGTGACGATGTAGCCATACTGGGTAACGGGGTGAACAATGTAGCCATACTGGGTAACGGGGTGAACGATGTAGCCATACTGGTTAATGGAGTGAACGATGTGGCCATACTGGGTAATGGGGTGAACGATGTAGCCATACTGGGTAATGGGGTGACGATGTAGCCATACTGGGTAATGGAGTGAACGATGTAGCCATACTGGGTAATGGAGTGAACGATGTAGCCATACTGGGTAATGGAGTGAACGATGTAGCCATACTGGGTAACGGGGTGAACGATGTAGCCATACTGGTTAATGGAGTGAACGATGTGGCCATACTGGGTAATGGGGTGAACGATGTGGCCATACTGGGTAATGGGGTGAACGATGTAGCCATACTGGGTAATGGAGTGACCGATGTAGCCATACTGGGTCATGGGGTGAACGATGTAGCTATACTGGGTAATGGGTGACGATGTAGCCATACTGGGTAATGGGATGAATGATGTAGCCATACTGGGTAATTGGGTGAATGATGTAGCCATACTGGGTAATGGAGTGAACGATGTAGCCATACTGGGTAATGGATTGAACGATGTAGCCATACTGGGTAATGGGGTGACGATGTAGCCATACTGGGTAATGGGGTGACGATATAGCCATACTGGGTAATGGGGTGACAATGTAGCCATACTGGGTAATGGGGTGACGATGTAGCCATACTGGGTAATGGGGTGACGATGTAGCCATACTGGGTAATGTGGTGACAATGTAGCCATACTGGGTAATGGGGTGAACGATGTAGCCATACTGGGTAACCGGGTGACGATGTAGCCATACTGGGTAATGGAGTGAACGATGTAGCCATACTGGTTAATGGAGTGAACGATGTGGCCATACTGGGTAATGGGGTGAACGATGTAGCCATACTGGGTAACGGGGTGACGATGTAGCCATACTGGGTAATGGAGTGAACGATGTAGCCATACTGGGTAATGGGTGAACGATGTAGCCATACTGGGTAATGGGGTGAGCGATGTAGCCATACTGGGTAATGGGTGAACGATGTAGCCATACTGGGTAATGGGGTGACGATGTGGCCATACTGGGTAATGGGGTGAACGATGTAGCCATACTGGGTAATGGAGTGACCGATGTAGCCATACTGGGTAATGGGGTGACGATGTAGCCATACTGGGTAATGGGGTGACGATGTAGCCATACTGGGTAATGGGGTGAACGATGTAGCCATACTGGGTAACGGGGTGAACGATGTAGCCATACTAGGTAACCGGGTGACGATGTAGCCATACTGGGTAATGGAGTGAACGATGTAGCCATACTGGGTAATGGAGTGAACGATGTAGCCATACTGGGTAATGGGGTGACGATGTAGCCATACTGGGTAATGGGGTGACAATGTAGCCATACTGGGTAATGGGGTGAACGATGTAAACATACTGGGTAATGGGGTGAACGATGTAGCCATACTGGGTAACCGGGTGATGATGTAGCCATACTGGGTAATGGAGCCATACTGGGTAATGGGGTGACGATGTAGCCATACTGGGTAATGGGGTGACGATGTAGCCATACTGGGTAATGGGTGACAATGTAGCCATACTGGGTAATGGGGTGAACGATGTAGCCATACTGGGTAATGGGTGACGATGTAGCCATACTGGGTAATGGGGTGACGATGTAGCCATACTGGGTAATGGAGTGAACGATGTAGCCATACTGGGTAACATGTAGCCATACTGGGTAATGGAGTGAACGATGTAGCCATACTGGGTAAAGGGGTGAACGATGTAGCCATACTGGGTAATGGGGTGACGATGTAGCCATACTGGGTAATGGGATGAATTATGTAGCCATACTGGGTAATGGGGTGAACGATGTAGCCATACTGGGTAACCAGGTGACGATGTAGCCATACTGGGTAATGGGGTGAACAATGTAGCCATACTGGGTAATGGGGTGAACGATGTAGCCATACTGGTTAATGGAGTGAACGATGGCCATACTGGGTAATGGGGTGAACGATGTAGCCATACTGGGTAATGGGGTGACGATGTAGCCATACTGGGTAATGGAGTGAACGATGTAGCCATACTGGGTAATGGGGTGAACGATGTAGCCATACTGGGTAATGGAGTGAACGATGTAGCCATACTGGGTAATGGGGTGAACGATGTAGCCATACTGGGTAATGGGGTGAACGATGTAGCCATACTGGGTAATGGGTGAACGATGTAGCCATACTGGGTAATGGGGTGAACGATGTAGCCATACTGGGTAATGGGGTGACGATGTAGCCATACTGGGTAATGGGTGAACGATGTAGCCATACTGGGTCAATGGGGTGAACGATGTAGCCATACTGGGTAATGGGGTGAACGATGTAGCCATACTGGGTAATGGGATGAATGATGCCATACTGGGTAATGGGTGAACGATGTAGCCATACTGGGTAATGGATGAACGATGTAGCCATACTGGGTAATGGGGTGGGGTGACGATGTAGCCATACTGGGTAATGGGGTGACGATATAGCCATACTGGGTAATGGGGTGACAATGTAGCCATACTGGGTAATGGGGTGATGATGTAGCCATACTGGGTAATGGGGTGACTACTGGGTAATGTGGTGACAATGTAGCCATACTGGTTAATGGGGTGAACGATGTGGCCATACTGGGTAACCGGGTGACGATGTAGCCATACTGGGTAATGGAGTTAACGATGTAGCCATACTGGGTAATGGGATGAATGATGTAGCCATACTGGGTAATGGGGTGACGATGTAGCCATACTGGGTAATGGGGTGACGATGTAGCCATACTGGGTAATGGGGTGACGATGTAGCCATACTGGGTAATGGGGTGACAATGTAGCCATACTGGGTAATGTGGTGACAATGTAGCCATACTGGGTAATGGGGTGAACGATGTGGCCATACTGGGTAACCGGGTGACGATGTAGCCATACTGGGTAACGGGGTGACGATGTAGCCATACTGGGTAATGGAGTGAACGTTGTAGCCATACTGGGTAATGCGGTGAACGATGTAACCATACTAGGTAACGGGGTGAACGATGTAGCCATACTAGGTAACCGGGTGATGATGTAGCCATACTGGGTAATGGAGTGAACGATGTAGCCATACTGGGTAATGGGGTGACGATGTAGCCATACTGGGTAATGGGGTGACGATGTAGCCATACTGGGTAATGTGGTGACAATGTAGCCATACTGGGTAATGGGGTGAACGATGTGGCCATACTGGGTAACCGGGTGACGATGTAGCCATACTGGGTAACGGGGTGACGATGTAGCCATACTGGGTAATGGAGTGAACGATGTAGCCATACTGGGTAACGGGGTGAACGATGTAGCCATACTGGGTAATGGAGTGAACGATGTAGCCATACTGGGTAAAGGGGTGAACGATGTAGCCATACTGGGTAACCGGGTGACAATGTAGCCATACTGGGTAATGGGATGAATTATGTAGCCATACTGGGTAATGGGGTGAACGATGTAGCCATACTGGGTAATGGGGTGACAATGTAGCCATACTGGGTAATGGGGTGAACAATGTAGCCATACTGGGTAATGGGGTGAACGATGTAGCCATACTGGGTAATGGAGTGACGATGTGGCCATACTGGGTAATGGGGTGAACGATGTAGCCATACTGGGTAATGGGTGACGATGTAGCCATACTGGGTAATGGAGTGAACGATGTAGCCATACTGGGTAATGGAGTGAACGATGTAGCCATACTGGGTAATGGAGTGAACGATGTAGCCATACTGGTTAATGGGGTGAACGATGTGGCCATACTGGGTAATGGGATGAATTATGTAGCCATACTGGGTAATGGGGTGAACGATGTAGCCATACTGGGTAACCAGGTGACGATGTAGCCATACTGGGTAACGGGGTGAACAATGTAGCCATACTGGGTAACGGGGTGAACGATGTAGCCATACTGGTTAATGGAGTGAACGATGTGGCCATACTGGGTAATAGGGTGAACGATGTAGCCATACTGGGTAACGGGGTGACGATGTAGCCATACTGGGTAATGGAGTGAACGATGTAGCCATACAGGGTAATGAGGTGACGATGTAGCCATACTGGGTAATGGGGTGACGATATAGCCATACTGGGTAATGGGGTGACAATGTAGCCATACTGGGTAATGGGGTGACGATGTAGCCATACTGGGTAATGGGGTGACGATGTAGCCATACTGGGTAATGTGGTGACAATGTAGCCATACTGGTTAATGGGGTGAACGATGTGGCCATACTGGGTAACCGGGTGACGATGTAGCCATACTGGGTAACGGGGTGACGATGTAGCCATACTGGGTAATGGAGTGAAGTAGCCATACTGGGTAACGGGGTGAACGATGTAGCCATACTGGGTTAATGGAGGGTGAAGGGGTGAACGATGTAGCCATACTGGGTAACTGGGTGAACGATGTAGCCATACTGGGTAATGGAGTGAACGATGTAGCCATACTGGGTAATGGGATGAATGATGTAGCCATACTGGGTAATGGGGTGACGATGTAGCCATACTGGGTAATGGGGTGACGATGTAGCCATACTGGGTAATGGGGTGACAATGTAGCCATACTGGGTAATGTGGTGACAATGTAGCCATACTGGGTAATGGGGTGAACGATGTGGCCATACTGGGTAACCGGGTGACGATGTAGCCATACTGGGTAATGGGTGACGATGTAGCCATACTGGGTAATGGAGTGAACGTTGTAGCCATACTGGGTAATGGGGTGAGCGATGTAACCATACTGGTAATGGGGTGAACGATGTAGCCATACTAGGTAACCGGGTGATGATGTAGCCATACTGGGTAATGGGTGAACGATGTAGCCATACTGGGTAATGGGGTGACGATGTAGCCATACTGGGTAATGGGGTGACGATGTAGCCATACTGGGTAATGTGGTGACAATGTAGCCATACTGGGTAATGGGGTGAACGATGTGGCCATACTGGGTAACCGGGTGACGATGTAGCCATACTGGGTAACGGGGTGACGATGTAGCCATACTGGGTAATGGAGTGAACGATGTAGCCATACTGGGTAATGGAGTGAACGATGTAGCCATACTGGGTAATGGGGTGACGATGTAGCCATACTGGGTAATGGGGTGACAATGTAGCCATACTGGGTAATGGGGTGAACGATGTAACCATACTAGGTAACGGGGTGAACGATGTAGCCATACTAGGTAACCGGGTGATGATGTAGCCATACTGGGTAATGGAGTGAACGATGTAGCCATACTGGGTAATGGGGTGACGATGTAGCCATACTGGGTAATGGGGTGACGATGTAGCCATACTGGGTAATGTGGTGACAATGTAGCCATACTGGGTAATGTGGTGAACGATGTGGCCATACTGGGTAACCGGGTGACGATGTAGCCATACTGGGTAACGGGGTGACGATGTAGCCATACTGGGTAATGGAGTGAACGATGTAGCCATACTGGGTAACGGGGTGAACGATGTAGCCATACTGGGTAATGGAGTGAACGATGTAGCCATACTGGGTAAAGGGGTGAACGATGTAGCCATACTAGGTAACCGGGTGACAATGTAGCCATACTGGGTAATGGAGTGAACGTTGTATCCATACTGGGTAATGGGGTGAACGATGTAGCCATACTGGGTAACCGGGTGACAATGTAGCCATACTGGGTAATGGGATGAATTATGTAGCCATACTGGGTAATGGGGTGAACGATGTAGCCATACTGGGTAACCAGGTGACGATGTAGCCATACTGGGTAACGGGGTGAACAATGTAGCCATACTGGGTAACGGGGTGAACGATGTAGCCATACTGGTTAATGGAGTGAACGATGTGGCCATACTGGGTAATGGGGTGAACGATGTAGCCATACTGGGTAACGGGGTGACGATGTAGCCATACTGGGTAATGGAGTGAACGATGTAGCCATACTGGGTAATGGGTGAACGATGTAGCCATACTGGGTAATGGAGTGACGATGTAGCCATACTGGGTAATGGAGTGAACAATGTAGCCATACTGGGTAATGGGGTGAACGATGTAGCCATACTGGGTTAATGGAGTGAACGATGTGGCCATACTGGGTAATGGGGTGAACGATGTGGCCATACTGGGTAATGGGGTGAACGATGTAGCCATACTGGGTAATGGAGTGACCGATGTAGCCATACTGGGTCATGGGGTGAACGATGTAGCTATACTGGGTAATGGGGTGACGATGTAGCCATACTGGGTAATGGGATGAATGATGTAGCCATACTGGGTAATGGAGTCAACGATGCAGCCATACTGGGTAATGGATTGAACGATGTAGCCATACAGGGTAATGAGGTGACGATGTAGCCATACTGGGTAATGGGGTGACGATATAGCCATACTGGGTAATGGGGTGACAATGTAGCCATACTGGGTAATGGGGTGATGATGTAGCCATACTGGGTAATGGGGTGACGATGTAGCCATACTGGGTAATGTGGTGACAATGTAGCCATACTGGTTAATGGGGTGAACGATGTGGCCATACTGGGTAACCGGGTGACGATGTAGCCATACTGGGTAATGGAGTGAACGATGTAGCCATACTGGGTAATGGGGTGAACGATGTAGCCATACTGGGTAATGGGATGAACGATGTAGCCATACTGGGTAATGGGATGAATGATGTAGCCATACTGGGTAATGGGGTGACGATGTAGCCATACTGGGTAATGGGGTGACGATGTAGCCATACTGGGTAATGGGGTGACAATGTAGCCATACTGGGTAATGTGGTGACAATGTAGCCATACTGGGTAATGGGGTGAACGATGTGGCCATACTGGGTAACCGGGTGACGATGTAGCCATACTGGGTAACGGGGTGACGATGTAGCCATACTGGGTAATGGAGTGAAGGTTGTAGCCATACTGGGTAATGGGGTGAACGATGTAACCATACTGGGTAATGGGGTGAACGATGTAGCCATACTGGGTAACCGGGTGATGATGTAGCCATACTGGGTAATGGAGTGAACGATGTAGCCATACTGGGTAAGGGGGTGACGATGTAGCCATACTGGGTAATGGGGTGACGATGTAGCCATACTGGGTAATGGGGTGACAATGTAGCCATACTGGGTAATGGGGTGAACGATGTGGCCATACTGGGTAACCGGGTGATGTAGCCATACTGGGTAATGGGGTGACGATGTAGCCATACTGGGTAATGGAGTGAACGATGTAGCCATACTGGGTAATGGGGTGAACGATGTAGCCATACTGGGTAATGGAGTGAACGATGTAGCCATACTGGGTAAAGGGGTGAACGATGTAGCCATACTGGGTAACCGGGTGACAATGTAGCCATACTGGGTAATGGGATGAATTAGCCATACTGGGTAATGGGGTGAACGATGTAGCCATACTGGGTAACCAGGTGACGATGTAGCCATACTGGGTAATGGGGTGAACAATGTAGCCATACTGGGTAATGGGGTGAACGATGTAGCCATACTGGGTAATGGAGTGAACGATGTGGCCATACTGGGTAATGGGGTGAATGTAGCCATACTGGGTAATGGAGTGAACGATGTAGCCATACTGGGTAATGGGTGACGATGTAGCCATACTGGGTAATGGAGTGAACGATGTAGCCATACTGGTTAATGGAGTGAACGATGTAGCCATACTGGGTAATGGGGTGAACGATGTGGCCATACTGGGTAATGGGATGAATTATGTAGCCATACTGGGTAATGGGGTGAACGATGTAGCCATACTGGGTAACCAGGTGACGATGTAGCCATACTGGGTAACGGGGTGAACAATGTAGCCATACTGGGTAACGGGGTGAACGATGTAGCCATACTGGTTAATGGAGTGAACGATGTGGCCATACTGGGTAATAGGGTGAACGATGTAGCCATACTGGGTAACGGGGTGACGATGTAGCCATACTGGGTAATGGGGTGACGATGTAGCCATACTGGGTAATGGGGTGACGATGTAGCCATACTGGGTAATGGGGTGACGATATAGCCATACTGGGTAATGGGGTGACAATGTAGCCATACTGGGTAATGGGGTGACGATGTAGCCATACTGGGTAATGGGGTGACGATATAGCCATACTGGGTAATGGGGTGACAATGTAGCCATACTGGGTAATGGGGTGACGATGTAGCCATACTGGGTAATGGGGTGACGATGTAGCCATACTGGGTAATGGGGTGAATGATGTAGCCATACTGGGTAATGGGTGACGATGTAGCCATACTGGGTAATGGAGTGAACGATGTAGCCATACTGGGTAATGGGGGTGAACGATGTAGCCATACTGGTTAATGGAGTGAGGATGTGATACTGGGTAATGGGGTGAACGATGTAGCCATACTGGGTAATGGGGTGAACGATGTAGCCATACTGGGTAATGGAGTGAACGATGTAGCCATACTGGGTAATGGGGTGAACGATGTAGCCATACTGGGTAATGGGGTGACGATGTAGCCATACTGGGTAATGGGATGAATGATGTAGCCATACTGGGTAATGGAGTCAACGATGTAGCCATACTGGGTAATGGGGTGAACGATGTAGCCATACTGGGTAATGGGGTGACGATGTAGCCATACTGGGTAATGGGGTGAACGATGTAGCCATACTGGGTAATGGGGTGACAATGTAGCCATACTGGGTAATGGGGTGAACGATGTAGCCATACTGGGTAATGGGGTGAACGATGTAGCCATACTGGGTAATGGGGTGAACGATGTAGCCATACTGGGTAATGGGATGAATGATGTAGCCATACTGGGTAATGGAGTCAACGATGTAGCCATACTGGGTAATGGAGTGAACGATGTAGCCATACTGGGTAATGGGGTGACGATGTAGCCATACTGGGTAATGGGGTGACATGTAGCCATACTGGGTAATGGGTGACAATGTAGCCATACTGGGTAATGGGGTGAACGATGTAGCCATACTGGGTAACGGGGTGAACGATGTAGCCATACTAGGTAACCGGGTGATGATGTAGCCATACTGGGTAATGGAGTGAACGATGTAGCCATACTGGGTAATGGGGTGACGATGTAGCCATACTGGGTAATGGGGTGACGATGTAGCCATACTGGGTAATGTGGTGACAATGTAGCCATACTGGGTAATGGGGTGAACGATGTGGCCATACTGGGTAACCGGGTGACGATGTAGCCATACTGGGTAACGGGGTGACGATGTAGCCATACTGGGTAATGGAGTGAACGTTGTAGCCATACTGGGTAACGGGGTGAACGATGTAGCCATACTGGGTAATGGAGTGAACGATGTAGCCATACTGGGTAAAGGGGTGAACGATGTAGCCATACTAGGTAACCGGGTGACGATGTAGCCATACTGGGTAATGGAGTGAACGATGTAGCCATACTGGGTAATGGGGTGAACGATGTAGCCATACTGGGTAACCGGGTGACAATGTAGCCATACTGGGTAATGGGATGAATTATGTAGCCATACTGGGTAATGGGGTGAACGATGTAGCCATACTGGGTAATGGGTGACGATGTAGCCATACTGGGTAATGGGGTGGACAATGTAGCCATACTGGGTAATGGGGTGAACGATGTAGCCATACTGGGTAATGGAGTGAACGATGTAGCCATACTGGGTAATGGGGTGAACGATGTAGCCATACTGGGTAATGGGGTGACGATGTAGCCATACTGGGTAATGGGGTGAACGATGTAGCCATACTGGGTAATGGAGTGAACGATGTAGCCATACTGGGTAATGGAGTGAACGATGTAGCCATACTGGTTAATGGAGTGAACAATGTAGCCATACTGGGTAACAGGGGTGAACGATGTAGCCATACTGGGTAATGGGTGAACGATGTGGCCATACTGGGTAATGGGGTGAATGATGTAGCCATACTGGGTAATGGGTGAACGATGTAGCCATACTGGGTAATGGAGTGACCGATGTAGCCATACTGGGTCATGGGGTGAACGATGTAGCCATACTGGGTAATGGGGTGACGATGTAGCCATACTGGGTAATGGGATGAATGATGTAGCCATACTGGGTAATGGGGTGTCAACGATGCAGCCATACTGGGTAATGGATGAACGATGTAGCCATACTGGGTAATGGGGTGACGATGTAGCCATACTGGGTAATGGGGTGACAATGTAGCCATACTGGGTAATGGGGTGACGATGTAGCCATACTGGGTAATGGGGTGATGATGTAGCCATACTGGGTAATGGGGTGACGATGTAGCCATACTGGGTAATGGAGTGACAATGTAGCCATACTGGGTAATGGGGTGAACGATGTGGCCATACTGGGTAACCGGGTGACCCATACTGGGTAATGGAGTGAACGATGTAGCCATACTGGGTAACGGGGTGAACGATGTAGCCATACTGGGTAATGGAGTTACCGATGTAGCCATACTGGGTAATGGGATGAATGATGTAGCCATACTGGGTAATGGGGTGACGATGTAGCCATACTGGGTAATGGGGTGACGATGTAGCCATACTGGGTAATGGGGTGACAATGTAGCCATACTGGGTAATGTGGTGACAATGTAGCCATACTGGGTAATGGGGTGAACGATGTGGCCATACTGGGTAACCGGGTGACGATGTAGCCATACTGGGTAAGGGGGTGACGATGTAGCCATACTGGGTAATGGAGTGAAGGTTGTAGCCATACTGGGTAATGGGGTGAACGATGTAACCATACTGGGTAACGGGGTGAACGATGTAGCCATACTGGGTAACGGGGTGATGATGTAGCCATACTGGGTAATGGAGTGAACGATGTAGCCATACTGGGTAATGGGGTGACGATGTAGCCATACTGGGTAATGGGGTGACGATGTAGCCATACTGGGTAATGTGGTGACAATGTAGCCATACTGGGTAATGGGGTGAACGATGTGGCCATACTGGGTAACCGGGTGACGATGTAGCCATACTGGGTAACGGGGTGACGATGTAGCCATACTGGGTAATGGAGTGAACGATGTAGCCATACTGGGTAACGGGGTGAACGATGTAGCCATACTGGGTAACGGGGTGACGATGTAGCCATACTGGGTAATGGGGTGAACGATGTAGCCATACTAGGTAACCGGGTGACAATGTAGCCATACTGGGTAATGGGGTGAATTATGTAGCCATACTGGGTAATGGGGTGAACGATGTAGCCATACTGGGTAACCAGGTGACGATGTAGCCATACTGGGTAACGGGGTGAACAATGTAGCCATACTGGGTAACGGGGTGAACGATGTAGCCATACTGGTTAATGGAGTGAACGATGTAGCCATACTGGGTAATGGAGTGAACGATGTAGCCATACTGGGTAATGGAGTGAACGATGTAGCCATACTGGTTAATGGAGTGAACGATGTGGCCATACTGGGTAATGGGGTGAACGATGTGGCCATACTGGGTAATGGGATGAATTATGTAGCCATACTGGGTAATGGGGTGAACGATGTAGCCATACTGGGTAACCAGGTGACGATGTAGCCATACTGGGTAACGGGGTGAACAATGTAGCCATACTGGGTAACGGGGTGAACGATGTAGCCATACTGGTTAATGGAGTGAATGTGGCCATACTGGGTAATAGGGGTGAACGATGTAGCCATACTGGGTAACGGGGTGAACGATGTAGCCATACTGGTTAATGGAGTGAACGATGTGGCCATACTGGGTAATAGGGTGAACGATGTAGCCATACTGGGTAATGGGGTGACGATATAGCCATACTGGGTAATGGGGTGACAATGTAGCCATACTGGGTAATGGGGTGACGATGTAGCCATACTGGGTAATGGAGTTAACGATGTAGCCATACTGGGTAAAGGGGTGAACAATGTAGCCATACTGGGTAACGGGGTGAACGATGTAGCCATACTGGGTAATGGGTGACGATGTAGCCATACTGGGTAATGGGGTGACGATGAGCCATACTGGTTAATGTAGCCATATACTGGGTAATGGGTGAACAATGTAGCCATACTGGGTAATGGGGTGATGTAGCCATACTGGGTAATGGAGTGAACGATGTAGCCATACTGGGTAATGGGGTGAACGATGTAGCCATACTGGGTAATGGGGTGACGATGTAGCCATACTGGGTAATGGGGTGACGATGTAGCCATACTGGGTAATGGGGTGAACGATGTAGCCATACTGGGTAATGGGGTGACGATGTAGCCATACTGGGTAATGGGATGAATGATGTAGCCATACTGGGTAATGGGTGAACGATGTAGCCATACTGGGTAATGGATTGAACGATGTAGCCATACTGGGTAATGGGGTGACGATGTAGCCATACTGGGTAATGGGGTGACGATGTAGCCATACTGGGTAATGGGGTGACAATGTAGCCATACTGGGTAATGGGGTGATGATGTAGCCATACTGGGTAATGGGGTGACGATGTAGCCATACTGGGTAATGGGTGACAATGTAGCCATACTGGGTAATGGGGTGAACGATGTAGCCATACTGGGTAATGGGGTGACGATGTAGCCATACTGGGTAATGGGGTGAACGATGTAGCCATACTGGGTAATGGGATGAATGATGTAGCCATACTGGGTAATGGAGTTGACAATGTAGCCATACTGGGTAATGGGGTGACATGATGTAGCCATACTGGGTAATGGGGTGACGATGTAGCCATACTGGGTAATGGGTGAGCGATGTAGCCATACTGGGTAATGGGGTGACAATGTAGCCATACTGGGTAATGGGTGACAATGTAGCCATACTGGGTAATGGGGTGAGCGATGTGGCCATACTGGGTAACTGGGGTGACGATGTAGCCATACTGGGTAACGGGGTGACGATGTAGCCATACTGGGTAATGGAGTGAACGATGTAGCCATACTGGGTAATGGGGTGAACGATGTAACCATACTGGGTAATGGGGTGAACGATGTAGCCATACTAGGTAACCGGGTGAATGTAGCCATACTGGGTAATGGAGTGAACGATGTAGCCATACTGGGTAATGGGGTGAACGATGTAGCCATACTGGGTAATGGGGTGACGATGTAGCCATACTGGGTAATGGGGTGACAATGTAGCCATACTGGGTAATGGGGTGAACGATGTAGCCATACTGGGTAACCGGGTGACGATGTAGCCATACTGGGTAATGGGTGACGATGTAGCCATACTGGGTAATGGAGTGAACGATGTAGCCATACTGGGTAATGGGGTGAACGATGTAGCCATACTGGGTAATGGAGTGAACGATGTAGCCATACTGGGTAAAGGGGTGAACGATGTAGCCATACTGGGTAATGGGTGACAATGTAGCCATACTGGGTAATGGGATGACCATACTGGGTAATGGGGTGAACGATGTAGCCATACTGGGTAACCAGGTGACGATGTAGCCATACTGGGTAATGGGGTGAACAATGTAGCCATACTGGGTAATGGGGTGAACGATGTAGCCATACTGGTAATGGAGTGAACGATGTGGCCATACTGGGTAATGGGGTGAACGATGTAGCCATACTGGGTAATGGGGTGACGATGTAGCCATACTGGGTAATGGGGTGAACGATGTAGCCATACTGGGTAATGGAGTGAACGATGTAGCCATACTGGTTAATGGAGTGAACGATGTAGCCATACTGGGTAATGGGGTGAACGATGTAGCCATACTGGGTAATGGGATGAATTATGTAGCCATACTGGGTAATGGGGTGAACGATGTAGCCATACTGGGTAATGGGTGACGATGTAGCCATACTGGGTAATGGGTGAACAATGTAGCCATACTGGGTAATGGGGTGAACGATGTAGCCATACTGGTTAATGGAGTGAACGATGTAGCCATACTGGGTAATGGGTGAACGATGTAGCCATACTGGGTAATGGGTGAACGATGTAGCCATACTGGGTAATGGATTGAACGATGTAGCCATACTGGGTAATGGGGTGACGATGTAGCCATACTGGGTAATGGGGTGACGATATAGCCATACTGGGTAATGGGGTGACAATGTAGCCATACTGGGTAATGGGGTGACGATGTAGCCATACTGGGTAATGGGGTGACGATGTAGCCATACTGGGTAATGTGGTGACAATGTAGCCATACTGGGTAATGGGGTGAACGATGTGGCCATACTGGGTAACCGGGTGACGATGTAGCCATACTGGGTAACGGGGTGACGATGTAGCCATACTGGGTAATGGAGTGAACGATGTAGCCATACTGGGTAACGGGGTGAACGATGTAGCCATACTGGGTAATGGAGTTACCGATGTAGCCATACTGGGTAAAGGGGTGAACGATGTAGCCATACTAGGTAACTGGGTGAATGATGTAGCCATACTGGGTAATGGAGTGAACGATGTAGCCATACTGGGTAATGGGATGAATGATGTAGCCATACTGGGTAATGGATTGACTGATGGGGTGAGCCATACTGGGTAATGGGGTGACGATGTAGCCATACTGGGTAATGGGGTGACAATGTAGCCATACTGGGTAATGTGGTGACAATGTAGCCATACTGGGTAATGGGGTGAACGATGTGGCCATACTGGGTAACCGGGTGACGATGTAGCCATACTGGGTAACGGGGTGACGATGTAGCCATACTGGGTAATGGAGTGAACGATGTAGCCATACTGGGTAATGGAGTGAACGATGTAGCCATACTGGGTAATGGGGTGAACGATGTAGCCATACTAGGTAACCGGGTGACGATGTAGCCATACTGGGTAATGGAGTGAACGATGTAGCCATACTGGGTAATGGGGTGACGATGTAGCCATACTGGGTAATGGGGTGACGATGTAGCCATACTGGGTAATGTGGTGACAATGTAGCCATACTGGGTAATGGGGTGAACGATGTGGCCATACTGGGTAACCGGGTGACGATGTAGCCATACTGGGTAACGGGGTGACGATGTAGCCATACTGGGTAATGGAGTGAACGATGTAGCCATACTGGGTAATGGGGAACGATGAACCATACTGGGTAATGGAGTGATACTACTGGGTAAAGGGGTGAACGATGTAGCCATACTAGGTAACCGGGTGACAATGTAGCCATACTGGGTAATGGGATGAATTATGTAGCCATACTGGGTAATGGGGTGAACGATGTAGCCATACTGGGTAACCAGGTGACGATGTAGCCATACTGGGTAACGGGGTGAACAATGTAGCCATACTGGGTAACGGGGTGAACGATGTAGCCATACTGGTTAATGGAGTGAACGATGTAGCCATACTGGGTAATGGGGTGAACGATGTAGCCATACTGGGTAACGGGGTGACGATGTAGCCATACTGGGTAATGGAGTGAACGATGTAGCCATACTGGGTAATGGAGTGAACGATGTAGCCATACTGGGTAATGGAGTGAACGATGTAGCCATACTGGGTAATGGGGTGAACGATGTAGCCATACTGGGTAATGGGGTGAACGATGTAGCCATACTGGGTAATGGGGTGAACGATGTAGCCATACTGGGTAATGGGGTGAACGATGTAGCCATACTGGGTAATGGGGTGACCGATGTAGCCATACTGGGTAATGGGGTGAACGATGTAGCCATACTGGGTAATGGGTGACGATGTAGCCATACTGGGTAATGGGATGAATGATGTAGCCATACTGGGTAATGGGTGAATGATGTAGCCATACTGGGTAATGGAGTGAACGATGTAGCCATACTGGGTAATGGATTGAGATGTAGCCATACTGGGTAATGGGGTGACGATGTAGCCATACTGGGTAATGGGGTGACGATATGTAGCCATACTGGGTAATGGGGTGACAATGTAGCCATACTGGGTAATGGGGTGACGATGTAGCCATACTGGGTAATGGGGTGACGATGTAGCCATACTGGGTAATGTGGGACAATGTAATGGGGTGACGATGTAGCCATACTAGGTAATGGGGTGACGATGTAGCCATACTGGGTAATGGGGTGAACGATGTAGCCATACTGGGTAATGGGTGAATGATGTAGCCATACTGGGTAATGGATTGAACGATGTAGCCATACTGGGTAATGGGGTGATAATGTAGCCATACTGGGTAATGGGGTGACGATGTAGCCATACTGGGTAATGGGGTGACGATGTAGCCATACTGGGTAATGGGGTGACGATGTAGCCATACTGGGTAATGGGGTGACGATGTAGCCATACTGGGTAATGGGGTGAACGATGTAGCCATACTGGGTAATGGGGTGAACGATGTAGCCATACTGGGTAATGGGATGAATTATGTAGCCATACTGGGTAATGGGGTGAACGATGTAGCCATACTGGGTAATGGGGTGACGATGTAGCCATACTGGGTAATGGGGTGAACGATGTAGCCATACTGGGTAATGGGGTGAACGATGTAGCCATACTGGGTAATGGAGTGAACGATGTAGCCATACTGGGTAATGGGGTGAACGATGTAGCCATACTGGGTAATGGGGTGACGATGTAGCCATACTGGGTAATGGGGTGACGATGTAGCCATACTGGGTAATGGGGTGACGATGTAGCCATACTGGGTAATGTGGTGACAATGTAGCCATACTGGGTAATGGGGTGAACGATGTAGCCATACTGGGTAATGGGGTGAACGATGTAGCCATACTGGGTAACGGGGTGACGATGTAGCCATACTGGGTAATGGAGTGAACGATGTAGCCATACTGGGTAATGGGTGAACGATGTAGCCATACTGGGTAATGGAGTGAACGATGTAGCCATACTGGGTAATGGGGTGAACGATGTAGCCATACTGGGTAACCGGGTGACAATGTAGCCATACTGGTAATGGGATGAATTATGTAGCCATACTGGGTAATGGGGTGAACGATGTAGCCATACTGGGTAACCAGGTGACGATGTAGCCATACTGGGTAATGGGGTGACAATGTAGCCATACTGGGTAATGGGGTGAACGATGTAGCCATACTGGTTAATGGGTGAGCGATGTAGCCATACTGGGTAATGGGGTGAGCGATGTAGCCATACTGGGTAATGGGGTGACGATGTAGCCATACTGGGTAATGGGGTGAACGATGTAGCCATACTGGGTAATGGAGTGAGCGATGTAGCCATACTGGGTAATGGGGTGAGCGATGTAGCCATACTGGGTAACGGGGTGAACGATGTAGCCATACTGGTTAATGGAGTGAACGATGTGGCCATACTGGGTAATGGGGTGAACGATGTGGCCATACTGGGTAATGGGGTGAACGATGTAGCCATACTGGGTAATGGAGTGACGATGTAGCCATACTGGGTCAATGGGGTGAACGATGTAGCTATACTGGGTAATGGGGTGACGATGTAGCCATACTGGGTAATGGATGAATGATGTAGCCATACTGGGTAATGGGTGAATGATGTAGCCATACTGGGTAATGGAGTGAGCGATGTAGCCATACTGGGTAATGGGGGATGACGATGTAGCCATACTGGGTAATGGGGTGACGATGTAGCCATACTGGGTAATGGGGTGACGATGTAGCCATACTGGGTAATGGGGTGACGATGTAGCCATACTGGGTAATGGGGTGACATGTAGCCATACTGGGTAATGGGGTGACGATGTAGCCATACTGGGTAATGGGGTGAACGATGTAGCCATACTGGGTAATGACGATGTAGCCATACTGGGTAATGGGGTGAACGATGTAGCCATACTGGGTAATGGGGTGAACCATACTGGGTAATGGGGTAGCCATATGTAATGGGGTGCCATACTGGGTAATGGGGTGAACGATGTAGCCATACTGGGTAATGGGGTGACAATGTAGCCATACTGGGTAATGGGGTGAACGATGTAGCCATACTGGGTAATGGGTGAGCGATGTAGCCATACTGGGTAATGGGGTGAACGATGTAGCCATACTGGGTAATGGAGTTGAACGATGTAGCCATACTGGGTAATGGGGTGACGATGTAGCCATACTGGGTAATGGGGTGACGATGTAGCCATACTGGGTAATGGGGTGACGATGTAGCCATACTGGGTAATGGGGTGAATGATGTAGCCATACTGGGTAATGGGGTGAACGATGTAGCCATACTGGGTAATGGGGTGACGATGTAGCCATACTGGGTAATGGGTGAACGATGTAGCCATACTGGGTAATGGGGTGAACGATGTAGCCATACTGGGTAATGGGGTGACGATGTAGCCATACTGGGTAATGGGGTGACAATGTAGCCATACTGGGTAATGGGGTGAACGATGTAGCCATACTAGGTAACCGGGTGACGATGTAGCCATACTGGGTAATGGAGTGAACGATGTAGCCATACTGGGTAATGGGGTGACGATGTAGCCATACTGGGTAATGGGGTGACGATGTAGCCATACTGGGTAATGTGGTGACAATGTAGCCATACTGGGTAATGGGGTGAACGATGTGGCCATACTGGGTAACCGGGTGACTGGGTAATGGGGTGACGATGTAGCCATACTGGGTAATGGGGTGACGATGTAGCCATACTGGGTAATGGGGTGACGATGTAGCCATACTGGGTAATGGAGTGAACGATGTAGCCATACTGGGTAATGGGTGAACGATGTAGCCATACTGGGTAATGGAGTGAAATGTAGCCATACTGGGTAATGGGGTGAATGATGTAGCCATACTGGGTAATGGGTGACAATGTAGCCATACTGGGTAATGGGATGAACATGTAGCCATACTGGGTAATGGGGTGAACGATGTAGCCATACTGGGTAACCAGGTGACGATGTAGCCATACTGGGTAATGGGTGAACAATGTAGCCATACTGGGTAATGGGGTGAACGATGTGGTTAATGGAGTGAGCCATACTGGGTAATGGGGTGAGCGATGTGGCCATACTGGGTAATGGGGTGAACGATGTAGCCATACTGGGTAATGGGGTGACGATGTAGCCATACTGGGTAATGGGTGAACGATGTAGCCATACTGGGTAATGGAGTGACGATGTAGCCATACTGGGTAATGGGGTGAACGATGTGGCCATACTGGGTAATGGGGTGAAATGTAGCCATACTGGGTAATGGGGTGAATTATGTAGCCATACTGGGTAATGGGGTGAACGATGTAGCCATACTGGGTAATGGGGTGACGATGTAGCCATACTGGGTAATGGGGTGAACAATGTAGCCATACTGGGTAATGGGTGACGATGTAGCCATACTGGGTAATGGGTGAATTATGTAGCCATACTGGGTAATGGGGTGAGCGATGTAGCCATACTGGGTAATGGGGTGACAATGTAGCCATACTGGGTAATGGAGTGAACGATGTAGCCATACTGGGTAATGGGGTGAATGATGTAGCCATACTGGGTAATGGGGTGACGATATAGCCATACTGGGTAATGGGGTGACAATGCCATACTGGGTAATGGGGTGACGATGTAGCCATACTGGGTAATGGGGTGGGTAGCCATACTGGGTAATGTGGTGACAATGTAGCCATACTGGGTAATGGGGTGAACGATGTGGCCATACTGGGTAATGGGTGACGATGTAGCCATACTGGGTAATGGGGTGACGATGTAGCCATACTGGGTAATGGAGTGAACGATGTAGCCATACTGGGTAACCGGGTGAACGATGTAGCCATACTGGGTAATGGAGTTACCGATGTAGCCATACTGGGTAATGGGGTGAACGATGTAGCCATACTGGGTAACCGGGTGACGATGTAGCCATACTGGGTAATGGAGTGAACGGGTAATGGGATACTGGGTAATGGGATGAATGATGTAGCCATACTGGGTAATGGGGTGAACGATGTAGCCATACTGGGTAATGGGGTGACGATGTAGCCATACTGGGTAATGGGGTGACAATGATAGCCATACACTGGGTAATGTGGTGACAATGTAGCCATACTGGGTAATGGGGTGAACGATGTGGCCATACTGGGTAACCGGGTGAACGATGTAGCCATACTGGGTAACGGGGTGACGATGTAGCCATACTGGGTAATGGGGTGACGATGTAGCCATACTGGGTAATGGGGTGACAATGTAGCCATACTGGGTAATGGGGTGAACGATGTAGCCATACTAGGTAACCGGGTGACGATGTAGCCATACTGGGTAATGGAGTGAACGATGTAGCCATACTGGGTAATGGGGTGACGATGTAGCCATACTGGGTAATGGGGTGACGATGTAGCCATACTGGGTAATGTGGTGACAATGTAGCCATACTGGGTAATGGGGTGAACGATGTGGCCATACTGGGTAACCGGGTGACGATGTAGCCATACTGGGTAACGGGGTGACGATGTAGCCATACTGGGTAATGGAGTGAACGATGTAGCCATACTGGGTAATGGGGTGACGATGTAGCCATACTGGGTAATGGGTGAACGATGTAGCCATACTGGGTAAAGGGGTGAACGATGTAGCCATACTGGGTAATGGGGTGACAATGTAGCCATACTGGGTAATGGGATGAATTATGTAGCCATACTGGGTAATGGGGTGAACGATGTAGCCATACTGGGTAACCAGGTGACGATGTAGCCATACTGGGTAATGGGGTGAACAATGTAGCCATACTGGGTAATGGGGTGACGATGTAGCCATACTGGGTAATGGAGTGAACGATGTAGCCATACTGGGTAATGGGGTGAACGATGTAGCCATACTGGGTAACTGGGTGACGATGTAGCCATACTGGGTAATGGAGTGAACGATGTAGCCATACTGGGTAATGGAGTGATGTAGCCATACTGGGTAATGGAGTGAGCGATGTAGCCATACTGGGTAACGGGGTGAACGATGTAGCCATACTGGTTAATGGGTGAGCGATGTAGCCATACTGGGTAATGGGGTGAACGATGTAGCCATACTGGGTAATGGGGTGAACGATGTAGCCATACTGGGTAATGGGGTGACGATGTAGCCATACTGGGTCAATGGGGTGAACGATGGGCTATACTGGGTAATGGGTGACGATGTAGCCATACTGGGTAATGGGATGAATGATGTAGCCATACTGGGTAATGGGGTGAATGATGTAGCCATACTGGGTAATGGGTGAACGATGTAGCCATACTGGGTAATGGGGTGAACGATGTAGCCATACTGGGTAATGGGGTGACGATAAGCCATACTGGGTAATGGGGTGACAATGTAGCCATACTGGGTAATGGGGTGAACGATGTAGCCATACTGGGTAATGGGGTGAACGATGTAGCCATACTGGGTAATGTGGTGACAATGTAGCCATACTGGGTAATGGGGTGAACGATGTAGCCATACTGGGTAACCGGGTGAACGATGTAGCCATACTGGGTAACGGGGTGATGTAGCCATACTGGGTAATGGAGTGAACGATGTAGCCATACTGGGTAATGGGTGAACGATGTAGCCATACTGGGTAATGGGGTGACGATGTAGCCATACTGGGTAATGGAGTGAACGATGTAGCCATACTGGGTAATGGGATGAATGATGTAGCCATACTGGGTAATGGATTGAGCGATGTAGCCATACTGGGTAATGGGGTGAACAATGTAGCCATACTGGGTAATGGGATGAATGATGTAGCCATACTGGGTAATGGGGTGACGATGTAGCCATACTGGGTAATGGGGTGACAATGTAGCCATACTGGGTAATGGGGTGACAATGTAGCCATACTGGGTAATGGGGTGACGATGTAGCCATACTGGGTAACTGTATACTGGGTGGGGTGATCGATGTAGCCATACTGGGTAATGGAGTGAGCGATGTAGCCATACTGGGTAATGGGGTGAACGATGTAACCATACTGGGTAATGATACGATGTAGCCATACTGGGTAACGGGTGATGATGTAGCCATACTGGGTAATGGAGTGAACGATGTAGCCATACTGGGTAATGGGGTGACGATGTAGCCATACTGGGTAATGGGGTGACGATGTAGCCATACTGGGTAATGGGGTGACGATGTAGCCATACTGGGTAATGGGGTGACAATGTAGCCATACTGGGTAATGGGGTGAGCGATGTAGCCATACTGGGTAACCGTAATGGGGTGAACGATGTAGCCATACTGGGTAATGGGGTGAACGATGTAGCCATACTGGGTAATGGGGTGAGCGATGTAGCCATACTGGGGGTGAATGGCCATACTGGTAATGGGATGAACTTATGCCATACTGGGTAATGGGGTGAACGATGTAATGGGTAACCAGGTGACGATGTAGCCATACTGGGTAATGGGGTGAACAATGTAGCCATACTGGGTAATGGGGTGAACGATGTAGCCATACTGGGTAATGGAGTGAACGATGTAGCCATACTGGGTAATGGGGTGAATGATGTAGCCATACTGGGTAATGGGGTGACGATGTAGCCATACTGGGTAATGGAGTGAATGTAGCCATACTGGGTAATGGAGTGAGATGTAGCCATACTGGGTAATGGGGTGAACGATGTAGCCATACTGGGTAATGGGGTGCCATACTGGTAATGGAATGGAGTGAGCGATGTGGCCATACTGGGTAATGGGGTGAACGATGTAGCCATACTGGGTAATGGGGTGACCATACTGATGAGCCATACTGGGTAATGGGGTGAACCATACTGGGTAATGGGTGACAATGTAGCCATACTGGGTAATGGGAATGAATGATGTAGCCATACTGGGTAATGGGTGAATGATGTAGCCATACTGGGTAATGGAGTGAACGATGTAGCCATACTGGGTAATGGGGTGACGATGTAGCCATACTGGGTAATGGGGTGACGATGTGGGGTGAGCCATACTGGGTAATGGGGTGAATACTGATGTAGCCATACTGGGTAATGGGGTAGCCATACTGGGTAATGGGGTGACAATGTAGCCATACTGGGTAATGGGGTGAACGATGTAGCCATACTGGGTAACCGGGTGACGATGTAGCCATACTGGGTAATGGGGTGACGATGTAGCCATACTGGGTAATGGAGTGAACGATGTAGCCATACTGGGTAATGGGGTGACGATGTAGCCATACTGGGTAAATGGGGTGACAATGTAGCCATACTGGGTAATGGGGTGAACGATGTAGCCATACTGGGTAAAGGGTGCCATACTGGGTAATGGGGTGATAGCCCATACTGGGTAACCGGGTGACAATGTAGCCATACTGGGTAATGGGGTGAACGATGTAGCCATACTGGGTAATGGGGTGACGATGTAGCCATACTGGGTAATGGGGTGACATGTAGCCATGTAGCCATACTGGGTAATGGGTGAAATGGGTAATGTAGCCATACTGGGTAATGGGGTGAACGATGTGGCCATACTGGGTAACCAGGGGTGATCGATGTAGCCATGGTAACGGGGTGAACGATGTAGCCATACTGGGTAATGGATACTGGGTAATGGGTGACGATGTAGCCATACTGGGTAATGGGGTAGCCATACTGGGTAATGGGGTGAACGATGTAGCCATACTACTGGGTAATGGGTAATGGAGTGAACGATGTAGCCATACTGGGTAATGGGGTGACTGGCCATACTGGGTAATGGGGTGACGATGTAGCCATACTGGGTAATGGGGTGACAATGTAGCCATACTGGGTAATGGGGTGAACGATGTGGCCATACTGGGTAATGGGGTGAACGATGTAGCCATACTGGGTAACCGGGTGACAATGTAGCCATACTGGGTAATGGGATGAATGATGTAGCCATACTGGGTAATGTGGGTGAACGATGTAGCCATACTGGGTAATGGAGTGAACGATGTAGCCATACTGGGTAATGGGGTGAACGATGTAGCCATACTGGGTAATGGGGTGACGATGTAGCCATACTGGGTAATGGGTGAACGATGTAGCCATACTGGGTAATGGGGTGAACGGGAGCCATACTGGGTAATGGGGACAATGTAGCCATACTGGGTAATGGGTGACTGGGTAATGGGTGACGATGTAGCCATACTGGGTAATGGGGTGATACTGAATGGGTGAAGCCATACTGGGTAATGGGGTGAGCCATACTGGGTAATGGGGTGACGTAATGGGGTGAACGATGTAGCCATACTGGGTAATGGGGTGACGATGTAGCCATACTGGGTAATGGGGTGACGATGTAGCCATACTGGGTAATGTGGTGACAATGTAGCCATACTGGGTAATGGGGTGAACGATGTAGCCATACTGGGTAACCGGGTGACGATGTAGCCATACTGGGTAATGGGGTGACGATGTAGCCATACTGGGTAATGGAGTGAACGATGTAGCCATACTGGGTAATGGGGTGAACGATGTAGCCATACTGGGTAATGGAGTGAGCCCATACTGGGTAATGGGGTGAACGATGTAGCCATACTGGGTAATGGGTGACATGGGTAGCCATACTGGGTAATGGGGTGAACGATGTAGCCATACTGGGTAATGGGATGAATGATGTAGCCATACTGGGTAATGGAGTGAACGATGTAGCCATACTGGGTAATGGGGTGACGATGTAGCCATACTGGGTAATGGGGTGACGATGTAGCCATACTGGGTAATGGGTGACGATGTAGCCATACTGGGTAATGGGGTGACTGGCGATGTAGCCATACTGGGTAATGGGGTGAACGATGTAGCCATACTGGGTAACCGGATGACATGTAGCCATACTGGGTAATGGGGTGAACGATGCCATACTGGGTAATGTGACAATGTAGCCATACTGGGTAATGGGGTGAACGGTAGCCATACTGGTAACCGGTGAATTATGTAGCCATACTGGGTAATGGGTGAACGATGTAGCCATACTGGGTAATGGGGTGAACGATGTAGCCATACTGGGTAATGGGGTGAACGATGTAGCCATACTGGGTAATGTGGTGACAATGTAGCCATACTGGGTAATGGGGTGAACGATGTAGCCATACTGGGTAATGGGGTGAACGATGTAGCCATACTGGGTAACCGGGTGACGATGTAGCCATACTGGGTAATGGGTGAACGATGTAGCCATACTGGGTAATGGAGGGTGAAACGATGTAGCCATACTGGGTAATGGGTGAACGATGTAGCCATACTGGGTAATGGGGTGAACGATGTAGCCATACTGGGTAACGGGGTGACGATGTAGCCATACTGGGTAATGGAGTGAACGATGTAGCCATACTGGGTAATGGGGTGATGTAGCCATACTGGGTAATGGAGTAGCCATACTGGGTAATGGGTGACAATGTAGCCATACTGGGTAATGGGATGAATTATGTAGCCATACTGGGTAATGGGGTGATGTGTACTGGGTAATGGAGTAGATGTAGCCATACTGGGTAATGGGGTGACGATGTAGCCATACTGGGTAATGGGGTGACGATGTAGCCATACTGGGTAATGGGGTGAATGATGTAGCCATACTGGGTAATGGGGTGACGATGTAGCCATACTGGGTAATGGGGTGACGATGTAGCCATACTGGGTAATGGGGTGACAATGTAGCCATACTGGGTAATGGGTGAATGGGGGTAATGGGGTGACGATGTAGCCATACTGGGTAATGGGGTGAATGTAGCCATACTGGGTAATGGGGTGAACAATGTAGCCATACTGGGTAATGGGGTGAACGATGTAGCCATACTGGGTAATGGGGTGAACGATGTAGCCATACTGGGTAATGGGGTGAATACTGATGTAGCCATACTGGGTAATGGGGTGAAGCCATACTGGGTATGTAGCCATACTGGGTAATGGGGTGAACGATGTAGCCATACTGGGTAATGGGTGAACGATGTAGCCATACTGGGTAATGGGGTGAATGATGTAGCCATACTGGGTAATGGGTGACGATGTAGCCATACTGGGTAATGGGGTGAATGATGTAGCCATACTGGGTAATGGGGTGAATGTGATGTGGCCATACTGGGTAATGGGGTGACGATGTAGCCATACTGGGTAATGGGGTGACGATGTAGCCATACTGGGTAATGGGGTGACGATGTAGCCATACTGGGTAATGGGGTGACAATGTAGCCATACTGGGTAATGGGGTGACGATGTAGCCATACTGGGTAATGGGGTGAACGATGTAGCCATACTAGGTAACCGGGGTGACGATGTAGCCATACTGGGTAATGGAGTGAACGATGTAGCCATACTGGGTAATGGGTGAATGATGTAGCCATACTGGGTAATGGGGGTGAATGATGTAGCCATACTGGGTAATGGGGTGACAATGTAGCCATACTGGGTAATGGGGTGAACGATGTAGCCATACTGGGTAATGGGTGACGATGTACTGGGTAGCCATACTGGGTAATGGGGTGACAATGTAGCCATACTGGGTAATGTGGTGACAATGTAGCCATACTGGGTAATGGGGTGAACGATGTAGCCATACTGGGTAATGGGTGACAATGTAGCCATATGTAGCCATACTGGGTAACGGGGTGACGATGTAGCCATACTGGGTAATGGAGTGAACGTTGTAGCCATACTGGGTAATGGGGTGAACGATGTAACCATACTAGGTAACCGGGTGAACGATGTAGCCATACTGGGTAATGGGTGATGATGTAGCCATACTGGGTAATGGGTGATACTGATGGGGTGAGCCATACTGGGTAATGGGGTGACAATGTAGCCATACTGGGTAATGGGGTGAATTATGTAGCCATACTGGGTAACGAACAATGTAGCCATACTGGGTAACGGGGTGAACGATGTAGCCATACTGGTTAATGGAGTGAACGATGTGGCCATACTGGGTAATGGGGTGAACGATGTAGCCATACTGGGTAATGGGGTGAACGATGTAGCCATACTGGGTAATGGAGTGATACTGGGTAATGGAGATGTAGCCATACTGGGTAATGGAGTGAACGATGTAGCCATACTGGGTAATGGGATGAACGATGTAGCCATACTGGGTAATGGGGTGAACGATGTAGCCATACTGGGTAATGGGATGAATGATGTAGCCATACTGGGTAATGGGGTGAACGATGTGACAATGCCATACTGGGTAATGGGGTGAACGATGTAGCCATACTGGGTAATGGAGTGACCGATGTAGCCATACTGGGTAATGGGGTGAACGATGTAGCTATACTGGGTAATGGGTGACGATATAGCCATACTGGGTAATGGGATGAATGAATGGGGTGATACTGGGTAATGTGGGTGAGCCATGGGTAATGGGGTGAGCCCTACTGGGTAATGGAGTGAACGATGTAGCCATACTGGGTAATGGATTGAACGATGTAGCCATACTGGGTAATGGGGTGACGATGTAGCCATACTGGGTAATGGGGTGACGATATAGCCATACTGGGTAATGGGGTGACAATGTAGCCATACTGGGTAATGGGGTGACGATGTAGCCATACTGGGTAATGGGGTGACGATGTAGCCATACTGGGTAATGTGGTGACAATGTAGCCATACTGGGTAATGGGGTGAACGATGTAGCCATACTGGGTAACCGGGTGACGATGTAGCCATACTGGGTAACGGGGTGACGATGTAGCCATACTGGGTAATGGAGTGAACGATGTAGCCATACTGGGTAACGGGGTGAACGATGTAGCCATACTAGGTAACCGGGTGACGATGTAGCCATACTGGGTAATGGAGTGAACGATGTAGCCATACTGGGTAATGGGATGAATGATGTAGCCATACTGGGTAATGGATTGAACGATGTAGCCATACTGGGTAATGGGGTGACAATGTAGCCATACTGGGTAATGGGGTGACGATGTAGCCATACTGGGTAATGGGGTGACGATGTAGCCATACTGGGTAATGGGGTGACAATGTAGCCATACTGGGTAATGTGGTGACAATGTAGCCATACTGGGTAATGGGGTGAACGATGTGGCCATACTGGGTAACTGGGTGACGATGTAGCCATACTAGGTAACGGGGTGACGATGTAGCCATACTGGGTAATGGAGTGAACGTTGTAGCCATACTGGGTAATGGGGTGAACGATGTAACCATACTAGGTAACGGGGTGAACGATGTAGCCGTACTAGGTAACTGGGTGATGATGTAGCCATACTGGGTAATGGAGTGAACGATGTAGCCATACTGGGTAACGGGGTGACGATGTAGCCATACTGGGTAATGGGGTGACGATGTAGCCATACTGGGTAACGGGGTGACGATGTAGCCATACTGGGTAATGGAGTGAACGATGTAGCCATACTGGGTAACGGGGTGAACGATGTAGCCATACTGGGTAATGGAGTGAACGATGTAGCCATACTGGGTAATGGGGTGACGATGTAGCCATACTGGGTAATGGGGTGACGATGTAGCCATACTGGGTAATGGGGTGACAATGTAGCCATACTGGGTAATGGGGTGAACGATGTAGCCATACTGGGTAACCGGGTGACAATGTGGCCATACTTGGTAATGGGATGAATGATGTAGCCATACTGGGTAATGGGGTGAACGATGTAGCCATACTGGGTAACGGGTGACGATGTAGCCATACTGGGTAATGGGATGAATGATGTAGCCATACTGGGTAATGGGGTGAATGATGTAGCCATACTGGGTAATGGGGTGAATGATGTAGCCATACTGGGTAATGGGGTGAACGATGTAGCCATACTGGGTAATGGGGTGAATGATGTAGCCATACTGGGTAATGGGGTGACAATGTGGCCATACTGGGTAATGGGGTGAACGATGTAGCCATACTGGGTAACCCGGTGACGATGTAGCCATACTGGGTAATGGGATGAATGATGTAGCCATACTGGGTAATGGGTTGAATGATTTAGCCATACTGGGTAATGGGGTGAATGATGTAGCCATACTGGGTAATGGGGTGAATGATGTAGCCATACTGGGTAATGGGGTGAATGATGTAGCCATACTGGGTAATGGGGTGAATGATGTAGCCATACTGGGTAATGGGGTGAACGATGTAGCCTAGTGTTGCTATACCAACACAAGTGAGTCTTTAGATTTCAGTCTAATTGACTACCATTCTCAGTAAAATAATGTTAAATTTCAACGTGTAAATTAAACATCGGCCTGCTGGTATAATCATGGTCGACCTTATTGTAGTCAACAGCAACTCAATTACAATTAACCGATTTAACAATGAAACGAAAGTCAGTTAGGCTAATTTCTCATGGCTCGTCATAAGAAGATGATATTCAATGTCAAGAATACCAAACTAAGAAAAGACCCTTGGCTGTCCAGGATAGTACATGCTGACTGATTAACACTACAATCAGTGGATTTTGTGTGTTTGTGATTAAGCCCCCAGCTAAGAAGAGTTGTTCCAATCACACAGTGTGGGGTCTGCTGTACCCTCTCAGGGGGAGAGGTTGGAAGGAGGGAGATGGAGGAGGGGGGGGGGTCAAGCCCATCCATATACAGTGGGGAGAACAAGTATTTGATACACTGACGATTTTGCAGGTTTCCCTACTTACAAAGCATGTAGAGGTCTGTAATTTTTTTTTTATCATAGGTACACTTCAACTGTGAGAGATGGAATCTAAAACAAAAATCCAGAAAATCACATCTACTGTTTGCTGATGATCTGGTGCTTTTGTCCCCAACCAAGGAGGGCCTACAGCAGCACTTAGATCTTCTGCACAGATTCTGCCAGACTTGGGCCCTGAACAATAAATCTCAGTAAGACCAAAATAATGGTGTTACAAAAAATATCCAGTTGCCAGGACCACAACTACAAATTCCATCGAGACACCGTTGCCAAAAAACTATACATACCTCGGCCCAAACATCAGCGCCACAGGTAACTTCCACAAAGCTGTGAACGATCTGAGAGAAGGGCCTTCTATGCCATCAAAAGGAACATAAAATTCAACATACCAATTAGGATCTGGCAAAAAATACTTGAATCAGTTATAGAAGCCATTGCCCTTTATGGTTGTGAGGTCTGGGGTCCGCTCACCAACCAATAATTAAGAATTCTACAAAAATATCATCTGTTTACAACGTAAAACACCAAATAATGCATGCAGAGCAGAATTAGGTGTTAAATTCTTCAACCACCTAAAAGCAAGTGATTCCCAAACCTTCCATAACAAAGCCATCACCTACAGAAAGATGAACCTGGAGAAGAGTCCCCTAAGCAAGCTGGTCCTGGGGCTCTGTTCACAAACACAAACAGACCCCACAGAGCCCCAGGACAGCAACAGAATTAGACCCAACCAAATCATCAGAAAACAAAAAGATAATTACTTGACACATTGGAAATCATTTTTAAAAACGGAGTAAACTAGAATGCTATTTGGAGAATAGAATACCTGACCACTGTGAGTGACCCAAACCTAACGAAATCTTTCTATGTACAGACTCAGTGAGCATAGCCCTGCTATTGAGAAAGGCCGCCCAAGGCAGACTTGGCTCTCAAGAGAAGACAGGCTACGTGCACACTGCCCACAAAATGAGGTGGAAACTGAACTGCACTTCCTAACCTCCTACCAAATGTATGACTATATTAGATACACATATTTCCCTCAGATTACACAGAGCCACAAAGAATTAAAAAACAAACCGCATTTTGATCAACTCCCATATCTGGGTGAAATGCCACAGTGTGCCATCACAGCAGCAAGATGTGCGACCTGTTGCCACAAGAAAAGGGCAACCAGTGAAGAACAAACACCATTGTAAATAAACCCATATTTATGTTGATTTATTTTCCCTTTTGTACTTTAACAATTTGCACACAATATGACATTTGAAATGTCTTTATTCTTTTGGAACTTTTGTGAGTGTTATGTTCACTGTCAAATTTTGTTTTATTGTTTATTTCACTTTCGTTTATTATCGATTTCACTTGCTTTGGCAATGTAAAAATATGCCATGCCAACAAAACCCGTACATTGAAATTGAGAGAGAGAGAGAGAGAGAGAGGAGAGGAAAGGTAGGAGAGTATATTTACTGAAGCATTAAATACACTACCAGTATGCTACTGTCTCAACTCTTAACAGTATAAAACACACTGCTTTACGACTCACAGCAGCGTACTGTCTACCAGAAGGGCTGCTTCTATTCCTCCATCTGCCTGAGCCTCTTCACTTAGAGAGAAAGTGTAGCCTTCCATGATGTTAGACACATAGCTGTTTGAGGAGACTAAAGTGCACCTCAATCTAAGCTGAAACAACTTCAACGCTGCCACTACTGCTGAGTGAGGAGCAGAGAGAAACATGTAGAGTGTCTGCTGCTACGGCTGATAGACCCAGGCACTACAGGCAGGGCTCTTCATTACACTCTAAAGACACAAACTGTCACTTCTATTACAGCCGACCACTGACTGAGTGGACAGAGAAAAATGGCACCAAAACATTATGAGTTCCTTGGAGATGGTGGGAGGGTGGGTGGAGCGGGATGGGGGAGAGAGGGGGCTGTGATGGATGCCTGTGTGACACAGGCGGACGGGGTGAGGAGGGGGTAAGGCAGCCGTGGGCTTTAATAGTTGAAAGCCGGTGTATGTGTTCAGACTGTGGAGTCCAAGTCCATACGCGCACACACATGCAGACACCACCCCTTGACCCACCGACCAGAGCAGAGCGAGAATGAACACACACACACAGAGCGAGACCATGCAGCCCAGTCGTGTCAAGCTGAGAGCGGCTCACTAAGGAGGTTCTGTCAGTGCTCCTTCGGCTCCATGTCAAAACAGACAGCCTCCATATTCAACAGATAAAGAAAGCTGCCCACGCAATGGGAATACACAAGCAGAGCCAGCCTGCCAATCTACTGAATTTAGCCCAGATTTGTCCAGCTAAGTAATTTCAACAAAAATAATCAATGTGATGATGTCAAAGTGGAAAACTGATTGGATTTGCAAAAAGTCTGCAATTTAAGGGCATTTCATATTTTTTTCAGCAAACTTAACATTTTTATTTTATTTTACAGATACCCACAAGGAACATCCTACTGCATCCCTGTCTTCTAAGGTCTTTGAAAGCCAAGTTAACAAACAGATTACCGACCATTTCAAATCCCACCGTACCTTCTCCGCTATGCAATCTGGTTTCAGAGCTGGTCATGGGTGCACCTCAGCCATGCTCAAGGTCCTAAAAGACATCATAACCACCATCAATAAGAGACATTACTGTGCAGCCGTATTCATTGACCTGGCCAAGGCTTTCAATTCTGTCAATCACCACATTCTTATCGGCAGACTCGACAGCCTTGGTTTCTCAAATGATTGGCTCGCCTGGTTTACCAACTACTTCTCTGATAGAGTTCAATGTGTCAAATCAGAGGGCCTGTTGTCCGGACCTCTGGCAGTGTCTATGGGGGTGCCACAGGGTTAAATTCTCGGGCTGAATCTCTTCTCTGTCTCTTCTCTGTATACATGATGTTGCTCTTGCTGCTGGTGATTCTCTGATCCACCTCTACGCAGACGACACCATTCTGTATACTTCTGGCCCCTCTTTAAAACCTCTGAAAGAGCGTGTGAATTTTTGCAGCTTTTTGTTAAAAATCACGCAAAATTTCAACGTCCTGCTACTCATGCCAGGAATATAGTATATGCATATGATTAGTATGTGTGGATAGAAAACACTCAGAAGTTTCTAAAACTGGTTAAATCATGTCTGTGACTATAACAGAACGTGTGTAGCAGGCAAAACCCCAAGGAAAACTGTTCTCAAAAAACAAAACAAAATATCCCTCCGCCAGTTCTCTGTATTGTCTATGGCAAGGGAAAATAGATAGCGCCCAGTTTACAGTTCCTACAGCTTCCGCACGATGTCGCCAGTGTTGGGAATTGGGTTGAAGTTCATCCTTGGTGAAATGAGGAATAGGCACTTCCTGTCATCGGGTACACCGGGGGAAGTTATGAAAGAGAGAATATCGACCATGATTTCAAGACTTTTGCTATTGAATACAGATCGCCCCGTGATCAATTTGATCGATTATTAACGTTTACTAATACCTAAAGTTGGATTACAAAAGTAGTTTGAAGTGTTTTGTCAAAGTTTATAGGCAACTTTTTAAATTAAAAAAATGACGTTGCGTTTTGGAAAGCTGTTCTTTCCTGGATCAGACGGGCTTCATAAATGGACATTTTGGATATACATGGACGGATTTAATCGAAAAAAATACCCAATTGTGATGTTTATGGGACATATTGGAGTGCCAACAAAGAAGCTCGTCAAAGGTAATGAATGTTTTATATTTTATTTCTGCGTTTTGTGTAGCGCCGGCTACGCTAATTCTTTTGTTTACGTCCCCTTCAGGTATTTCGGGGGGTTGCATGCTATCAGATAATAGCTTCTCATGCTTTCGCTGAAAAGCATTTTAAAAATCTGACATGTTGGCTAGATTCACAACGAGTGTAGCTTTAATTGAGTACCCTACATGTGTGTTTTAACGAAAGTTTGAGTTTTATCGAGTACTATTAGTTGTCACTCTGAAATTTCCCCTGATGTTGATCCCTGTACAGGGACAGCAGCCATAACAAGTTTTAAACACTGTGTTAACTAACCTCCAGACGAGCTCAATACAACTCTCCTTCCGTGGCCTCCAACTGCTCTCAAATGCAAGTAAAACTAAATGCATGCTATTCAATCGATCACTGCCTGCACCTGCCCGCCCATCCAGCATCACTACTCTTGACGGCTCTGACTTAGAATTCGTGGACAACTACAAATACCTAGGTGTCTGGTTAGACTGTAAAGTCTCCTTCCAGACTCACATTAAGCATCTCCAATCCAAAATGAAATCTAGAATCGGCTTCCTATATCGCAACAAATCATCCTTCACTCATGCTGCCAAACATACCCTCATAAAACTGACCATCCTACTGATCCTCAACTTCGGCGATTTCATCTATAAAATAGCCACCAACACTCTACTCAACAAATTGGATGCAGTCTATCACAGTGCCATCCGTTTTGTCACCAAAGCCCCATACACTACCCACCACTGCGACCTGTACGCTCTTGTTGGTTGGCCCTCGCAACATACTCGTCGCCAAACCCACTGGCTACAGGTTATCTACAAGTCTCTGCTAGGTAAAGCCCCGCCTTATCTCAGCTCACTGGTCACCGTAGCAGCACCCACTCGTAGCACGCGCTCCAGCAGGTATATCTCACTGGTGACCCCCAAAGCCAATTCCTCCTTTGGTCGCCTTTCCTTCCAGTTCTCTGCTGCCAATGACTGGAACGAACTGCAAAAATTGCTGAAGCTGGAGACTCATATCTCCCTCACTAGCTTAAAGCACCAGCTGTCAAAGCAGCTCACAGATCACTGCACCTGTACAAGGCCCATCTGTAAACAGCCCATCTATCTACCTCATCCCCATACTGTATTTATTTATCTGGCTCCTTTGTACCCCAGTATCTCTACTTGCACATTCATCTTCTGCACATCTACCATTCCAGTGTTTAATTGCTACATTGTAATTACTTCGCCACCATGGCCAATTTAGTGCCTTAACTCCCTTATCTTACCTCATTTGCACTCACTATATATACAATTTTTTGTTTTATTTCTACTATATTATTGACTATGTTTTGTTTATTCCATGTGTAACTCTGTGTTGTTGTATGGCTCGAACTGCTATGCTTTATCTTGGCCAGGTTGCAGTTGCAAATGAGAACCTGCCGAACTAGCCTACCTGGTTAAATAAAGGTGGGAAAAAAATCTTCCCCTCTCCGATGGACAAGAATTTAACATGCATACCACGGAAGCATAACTGAAATGCAATTTGGAAACCAGTATTATTCTCTTTAACATGTTACTTCACATCCTGAAACATAATGAAAGCATGAAATGAAATAGTCTTTACTCCTTTGTGTTAACTTAGAGACGTACAGTCTCTTTTTGCTGGGAATGGTCCCCAACAGTATGTATTCTATTCACGTAACATAGTCTTTCAGCCACACTGGTGGATTCACATCCCTTTTTGGGCGAGCTTGTGGCTCTGTGAGCATTCTCTCTCCTTCCCCCTCTTTCTGTGCGTTATTGTGGCCACCTCAGCCTGTGTGGCTTTTAGATCTGGATGACCTCTGAGGTGTTTTTTGTTACTCCATGCCTCTTCTGAACCTGTGTCCACCACATAGGCATCCGAAGGGCATCCGCTTTTCTCAGCACTGTTGCTGGTGTCTTTGAATTTGTAATCCACACACGTTGATCTTCTGTCAGCTCTGGCCTCTCAGTAGCACGGTGTCTGCAATTAAAGTCTCCAGTTTGTGTTTGTTTCAGCCATTTGTCCCTCTCAGCGAAGGCCTTCTTGTTCGGCCATTGGGGTTTAAACTGAGCCGGCGAGACAGGCTATGGGGAGCGCAGCCTCCTGCTCATCAGGAGCTCGGCAGGTGACGGCCCATGATGCTGCGGTGTGACTTTGTAAGCTAACAGAGCCCTGTATGGATCCTTTTTTTCCCAGAAGTCTCTTGACTGTTTCCACACCTCTCTCTTCCTCACCGTTGCTCTGTGCATGGTAGGAAGAGAGGGAGGAGAGAGGGAGGGGGTATGGAGAGAGGAGGGGTGGAGGAGGGAGGTGGAGGGAGGAGAAGTCATATTCTGTGGCAAAAGCAGAAAAGGAGCTTGCAGAGAACTGGGGAGCGTTATCTGTAACCAGGCCCTCATCGACCACTTGCCTGGAAAGAATCAGATTTTATTGGTCACATACACTTATTTAACAGATGTTATTACGGGTGTATCAAAATGCTTGTGTTCCAAGCTCCAACAGTGCAGTAGAATCTAACAATACACAACAATACACACAAATATAAAAGTAAAGAATGGAATTAAGAAACATAAATATTAGATTGAGCACTGTCAGAGTGGCATTGACTAAAATACAGTAGAATAGAGTACAGTATATACATATGAGATGAGTAAAGCAGAATGTAAACTTTATTTAAACATTATTAAAGTGATTAGTTTTCCATGATTAAAGTGGCCAGTGATTCCAAGTCTATGTATATTGGGCAGCAGCCTCTAAGGTGCAGGGTTGCGTAACCGTGTGGAAGCCGGCTAGTGATGGCTATTTAACAGTCTGATGGCCTTGAGATAGAAGCTGTTTTTCAGTCTCTCGGTCCCAGCTTTGATGCACCTGTACTGACCTCGCCTTCTGGATGACAGCTGGGTGAACAGGCCATGGCTCGAGTGGTTGCTGTCCTTGATGATCTTTTTGGCCTTCTTGTGACATCGGGTGCTTCAGGTGTCCTGGAGGGCATGTAGTTTGACCCCAGTGATGCGTTGGGCAGACAGTACCCCCCTCTGGAAAGCCCTGCATTTGTGGGCATTTCAGTTGCCGTACCAGGCTGTAATACTGATGTTCTCAATTGTGCATCTGTAAACGTTTTGTTTTAGGATTTTAGGGGCCAAGCCAAATTTCTTTAGCTTACTGAGAGGTTGAAGAGGCGCTGTTGCGCCTTCTTCACCACACTGTCTGTTTGGGTGGACCATTTCAGATCGTCGGTGATGTGTACGCCGAGGAACTTGAAGCTCTTCTACCTTCTCCACTGAGGCCCTGTTGATGTGGATATGTGCATGCTCCCTCTGCTGTTTCCTGAAGTCCACGATCAGCTCCTTTGTTTTGTTGACATTGAGAGGTTATTTTTCTGGCATCACTTTCCCAGGGCTCTCACCTCATCCTTGTAGGCTGTCTCCTCATTGATGGTAATCAGGCCTACTATTGTTGTGTGTTCTCCAAACTTGATGATTGAGTTGGAGGCGTACATGGTCATGCAGTCATGGGTGAACAGGGAGTACAGGAGAGGACTGAGAAGGCACCCCTGTGCGGCCCCTGTGTTGAGGATCAGCGAAGTGGAGGTGTGGTTTCCTACCTTCACCACCTGGGGGTGGCTCGTCAGGACGTCTAGGACCCAGTTGCCCAGGGTGGGGTTCAAACCCAGGGCCCCAAGCTTAATGATGAACTTGGAGGGTACAATGCTGTTGAATGCTGAGCTGTAGTCAATGAACAGAATTCTTACATACAGTGGGGCAAAAAAGTATTTAGTCAGCCACCAATTGTGCAAGTTCTCCCACTTAAAAAGATGAGAGAGGCCTGTAATTTTCATCATAGGTACACTTCAACTATGGCAGACAAAATGAGAAAAAACAAATCCAGAAAATCACATTGTAGGATTTTTAATGAATTTATTTGGCAAATTATGGTGGAAAATAAGTATTTGGTCACCTACAAACAAGCAAGATTTCTGGCTCTCACAGATCTGTAACTTCTTCTTTAAGAGGCTCCTCTGTCCTCCACTCGTTACCTGTATTAATGGCTCCTGTTTCAACTTGTTATCAGTATAAAAGACACCTGTCCACAACCTCAAACAGTCACACTCCAAACTCCACTATGGCCAAGACCAAAGAGCTGTCAAAGGACACCAGAAACAAAATTGTAGACCTGCACCAGGCTGGGAAGACTGAATCTGCAATAGGTAAGCAGCTTGGTTTGAAGAAATCAACTGTGGGAGCAATTATTAGGAAATGGAAGACATACAAGACCACTGATAATCTCCCTCGATCTGGGGCTCCACGCAAGATCTCACCCCGTGGGGTCAAAATGGTCACAAGAACGGTGAGCAAAAATCCCAGAACCACACGGGGGGACCTAGTGAATGACCTGCAGAGAGCTGGGACCAAAGTAACAAAGCCTACCATCAGTAACACACTACGCCGCCAGGGACTCAAATCCTGCAGTGCCAGACGTGTCACCCTGCTTAAGCCAGTACATGTCCAGGCCCGTCTGAATTTTGCTAGAGAGCATTTGGATGATCCAGAATATTGGGAGAATGTCATATGGTCAGATGAAACCAAAATAAAACTTTTTGGTAAAAACTCATCTCGTCGTGTTTGGAGGACAAAGAATGCTGAGTTGCATCCAAAGAACACCATACCTACTGTGAAGCATGCGAGTGGAAACATCATGCTTTGGGGCTGTTTTTCTGCAAAGGGACCAGGACGACTGATCCGTGTAAAGGAAAGAATGAATGGGGCCATGTATCGTGAGATTTTGAGTGAAAACCTCCTTCCATCAGCAAGGGCATTGAAGATGAAACGTGGCTGGGTCTTTCAGCATGACAATGATCCCAAACACACCGCCCGGGCAACGAAGGAGTGGCTTCGTAAGAAGCATTTCAAGGTCCTGGAGTGGCCAGATCTCAACCCCATAGAAAATCTTTGGAGGGAGTTGAAAGTCCATGTTGCCCAGCAACAGCCCCAAAACATCACTGCTCTAGAGGAGATCTGCATGGAGGAATGGGCCAAAATACCAGCAACAGTGTGTGAAAACCTTGTGAAGACTTACAGAAAACGTTTGACCTCTGTCATTGCCAACAAAGGGTATATAACAAAATATTGAGATAAACTTTTGTTATTGACCAAATACTTATTTTCCACCATAATTTGCCAATTAAATTAATTAAAAATCCTACAATGTGATTTTCTGGATTTTTTTTCTAATTTTGTCTGTCATAGTTGAAGTGTACCTATGATGTAAATTACAGGCTTCTCTCATCTTTTTAAGTGGGAGAACTTGCACAATTGGTGGGTGACTAATTACTTTTTTGCCCCACTACCTACCTCAATCAGCCTGACTAACCGGTGTCTGTATGTAGCCTCGCTACTTTTATAGCCTCGCTACTGTATATAGCCTGTCTCTTTACTGTTGTTTTATTTCTTTACTTACCTTTTGTTCACCAAACACCTTTTTTTGCACTATTGGTTAGCCTGTAAGTATGCATTTCACTGTAAGGTCTACACCTGTTGTATTCGGCGCATGTGACAAATAAACTTTGATTTGATAACTAGGACGAGATTGCCAGCTAGCTAGCCATCGCGTCCAACAAGCCAATTTAGCTTGGCTAGTGGGCTGATAAACAGCAGTGCCTCATTTGAATTCCAAATTCAAATGAAAGTAATTTGTTGAAAATGTTAACATATTTTTGTGAACAAATAAACGTAATACTTGCATTTTAGAAAGCTATTCCTCAGGGGAATTTTTGATGTGTTATGGGATAGCCATCCCGGTGACTGGAACAAAAATGTCTGCTCCCATGCGTGCTTTGTTTTCCAGACCTCCCAAGTACGCTTATACTTACTTGCCGTTTCGCATTCTAAGGTTTGGAATCTCACTTGAAAAATGACAGTTGACTTCCGTACTCGCTATACTTTCTAGATAGAACACATATGCAATTTGGAACACAGACCATTTTTATATATGAAATATTACATTATTTTCACAGAAATATATTAGGTCTCAATTCACTACAAATAGTTTGATTTGACAGAAATTTATAATTTTTTACATGACTTTCTCTGTTTTATTTTGAGCTTGCTTGGACAGTTTTACCAGCACCATCATGTGAGTTATCTGATTTCCCTTACAGTGTAGACTACAGGGAGCACAGAAAACACACACACATACCTAGTATTTCACTATAATTCTTAACTTGTATTTCTAACAGTTTAGCAGCAGGTCACCTCACCACATTTGTATTTTTATTTCACCTTAATTTAACCAGGTAGGACAGTTGAGAACAAGTTCTCATTTACAACTACGACCTGGCCAAGATAAAGCAAAGCAGTTTGACACATACAACAACACAGAGTTACACATGGAATAAACAAACATACAGTCAGTAGAACAAGTTAATATACGGTGTGTGTAAATGAGGTAAGGTAAGGGAGGTATGGTAATAAATAGACCATAGTGGTGAAGTAATTACAATATAGCAATTAAACACTGGAGTGATAGATGTGCAAAAGATGAACGGATGGCACTGTGATAGACTGCTTCCAGTTTGCTGAGTAGAGTGTTGGAGGCTATTTTGTAAATGACATCGCCGAAATTGCGGATCGGTAGGATGGTCAGTTTTACGAGGGTATTTTTGGCAGCATGAGTGAAGGATGCTTTGTTGCGAAATAGGAAGCCGATTCTAGATTTAATTTTGGATTGGAGATGCTTAATGTGAGTCTGGAAGGAGAGTTTAGAGTCCACATATTCGAAGTCAGAACCGTCCAGAGTAGTGATGCTGGACGGGCGGGCAGGTGTGGGCAGCGATCGGTTGAAGAGCATGCATTTAGTTTTACTTGCATTTAAGAGCAGTTGGAGGCCACGGAAGGAGAGTTGTATGGCATTGAAGCTCGTCTGGAGGTTAGGTAACACGGTGTCCAAAGAAGGGCCAGAAGTATACAGAATGGTGTCGTCTGCGTAGAGGTGGATCAGAGAATCACCAGCAGCCAGAGCGACATCATTGATGTATACAGAGAAGAGACTCGGCCCGAGAATTGAACCCTGTGGCACGCCCATAGAGACTGCCAGAGGTCCGGACAACAGGCCCTCTGATTTGACACACTGAACTCTGTCTGAGAAGTAGTTGGTGAACCAGGCGAGGCAGTCACTTGAGAAACCAAGGCTGTTGAGTCTGCCGATAAGAATGTGGTGATTGACAGAGTCGAAAGCCTTGGCCAGGTCGATGAATACAGCTGCACAGTATTGTCTCTTATCGATGGCGGTTATGATATCGTTTAGGACCTTGAGCGTGGCTGAAGTGAACCCATGACCAGCTCTGAAACCAGATTGCATAGCGGAGAAGGTACGTTGGGTTTCGAAATGGTCGGTAATCTGTTTGTTAGCTTGACTTTCGAAAACCTTAGAAAGGCAGGGTAGGATAGATATAGGTTCGGGTCTAGAGTGTCTCCCCCTTTGAAGAGGGGGATGACCGCATCAGCTTTCCAATCTTTGGGAATCTCAGATGATACGAAAGAGAGGTTAAACAGGCTAGTAATAGGGGTTGCAACAATTTCGGCAGATCATTTTACAAAGAGAGGGTCCAGATTGTCTAGCCCGGCTGATTTGTAGGGGTCCAGATTTTGCAGCTCTTTCAGAACATCAGCTATCTGGATTTGGGTGAAGGAGAAATGGGGGAGGCTTTGGTGAGTTGCTGTGGGGGGTGCAGGGCTGTTGACCAGGGTAGGAGTAGCCATGTGGAAAGCATGGCCAACCGTAGAAAAATGCTTATTGAAATTCTCAATTATAGTGGATTTATTGGTGGTGACATTGATACCTAGCCTCAGTGTGATGGGCAGCTGGAAGGAAGTGCTTTTATTCTCCATGAACTTTACAGTGTCCCAGAACATTTTTGAGTTTGTGCTACAGGGCATCAAGCTTAGATTGTAGGATGGCCGGGGTGTTAAGCATGTCTCAGTTTAGGTCACCTAGCAGCACAAGCTCTGAAGATAGATGGGGGGCAATCAATTCACATATGGTATCCAGGGCACAGCTGGGGGCAGAGGGTGGTCTATAGCAAGCGACAACGGTGAGAGACTTGAAATGTGGATTTTTAAAAGTAGAAGCTCGAATTGTTTGGGTACAGACCTGGACAGTAAGGCAGAACTCTGCAGGCTATCTCTGCAGTAGATTGCAACTCCGCCCTCTTTGGCAGTTCTATCTTGTCGGGAAATGTTATCGTTAGGGATGGATATTTCTGGGTTTTTGGTGGTCTTCCTAAGCCAGGATTCAGACACGGCTAGGACATCCGGGTTGGCAGAGTGTGCTAAAGCAGTGAATAAAACAAACTTAGGGAGGAGGATTCTAATGTTAACATGCATGAAACCAAGGCTTTTACGGTAACAGAAGTCAACAAATGAGAGCACCTGGGGAATAGGAGTGGAGCTAGGCACTGCAGGGCCTGGATTAACCTCTACATGAACAGAGGAGGAGTAGGATAAGGGTACGGCTAAAGGCTATAAGAACTGGGCGCAAGTAATTGGCCAATGGACCTATTCAGCTAACAGTCCGATATGCTCTAGACAGCTAGTAGGCCGTGGCTAGCAGCTAACAGATGGGCATTCAGGGGACGTCGCGAAGAACCCCCTCGGGCAGAGTACGTCGGTAGTCCAGTCGTGAAGGATCGGTGGGGCTCCGAACCGACAGTAAAAGGGGTCCAGGCCAATTGGCAAAATAGGTATTGTTGCCCAGGAGTGGATGATAGACCTCATCAGCTAGCCGGAAAATGGGCCTAGCATGGGCTAGCTCCAGGCTAATTGGTGCTTACTTCAGGACAGAGACGTTAGCCAGGAGTAGCCATTCGGATTGCAGCTAGCTAGCTGTGATGATCCAGGTGAAAAGGTTCAGAGCTTGCGGTAGGATATGGAGAGAAAATAAGTTGGGTATGCTCTGGTTTGAATCACGTTGTGCAAACTGGCGAGAGTTTTCGAGCTAAAGGTTAGCTGATGACCGCTAACAGTGGTTAGCTGACTAGTAGCTAGTTAGCTGGCTAGCTTCTGCTGGGGTTCCGGTTCAAAAGTAAAGAAAAATACTTTAGAAAAAAGCAGATCCACACCACATTGGGTGAGGCGGGTTGCAGGAGAGTATTCTGAAGTTGAGGTTTAGAAGTCAACATTAGAGTTGGTAAGTGCATGAGAAAATGGTACATTTACTAATTCATCTGTTTCTGATTCTTTGTCTCAGTTGGAGCTCCATTAATCCAGTAGTCAGTCTACTTTTTAAAGGTGAGTAGGTCTTTTACTACTACAATATATAATTTGCACTATTTTGTCACTGTTTAACATGTAAAACATAGATGTTCTGCAGTTATATTCTGCCCCTCTCAGCTCTCCTGTGCTCCCTAGTTAAGACGGAGCCTGTAAACAACAATGAGACTGACTACCACTGAAGGCAGCACTGGACAGCCATGCAGGCGACGGTAACACCAAACACAGTTTCAGCCTCTCATTTCTCCCTTTAAAACAGAACCTAACACACATGCATACTCACAGATGATGTTTGTGTACCAGCCATATTAAAACCAACTATCACCAAGTTTACTATTGCAGACAGCCGTTTCCCTTCACACCGATACACATACGCTGTTCTTGTGATGTCACCATTACTCTCCTTTGTTTCAAAATATGTTTTTACCATATTTATTCAAAATCTTACATTTTCTTTCTCCTAGGAATCATATTTTATGCAGTGCTGGTTATATGGACAATCAAACACGTCAGCTGTTGCTTCATTGGATAATAAAATTGCCACGCAATCTTATATCTTGTGCAATCTCTCCATTCTTTTGAAGGAATATGTAGGGTCAGGAAGGAATCCAGCAGGTTGTCCTACAGGAAAATGGCCCTGGAAATGTTGTGGAATTACCTGCAGGACTCTTACCTACAGGATATCCCACAGGATATGAGGCCATTTTGGTGTAGGACAATTCCTGCAGGTATTCCTTCAGGAAACAATCATGCAGGATTTATTTGAGGACTATCTGCAGGATTCCTGCAGGATTGTTTTCCTAAAGGACTACCTGCATGATTCCGACAGGATCCTGCAGGAATTGTCCTACAGGAAAGTGGCCCCCCCAAAAATCCTGTGGGATACCCTGCAGGACTTACTATTCCTGCAGGATATATATTCTGCAGGATTGTTTTCCTGAAGGACAACCTGAATGATTCCTACAGGTATTGTCTAACAGGCCCCGAAAATCCTGTGGGATATCCCGTAAGACTTCCTATAGAATATATATCCTGCAGGATTCCTGCAAAATTGTTTGTGCAGGATTCCTGTAGGACTTTTTTGTAAGGGGCCTGCTCCTCTGTTCTTACTTCTTTCGTTTTCTTTCTTTCTTACACCTCACTCCCCACCTCATCTTTCTTCCTCTGTTTTTATAATGCACACTAGATGTGCATTGATGTACAGATTGATCTCATATTTATAATATTACAACTATATTTATAATGCATGTATTATGTATTTATAACAATTCTTTCAATAAAGAATTTCACTTTCTCCACTGGAATTGGTTCACATTCTCTACTGATTGAAATTAAGTGATGAAATACTACTGTACATACAAATCAACCTTTAACTAGTTAAATCATGTGTTTTAGTCTATTGCATAGTTACAAATTGTAACCATTGATGTCCCAGGACCAGGATTGGTAAACACTGCTGAAGTGTATAAATGTAGTACATACATGCAGACCAGTTAAATCTCTTCGGTGGAGGAAGGGGAGGACCATCCTCAGTGAATTTCATAAAAATAAAATTGTTTTAAAAAAATTACAAAATGAAGAAGACAGAGATTTACAGATTTATTTTTTTTTTTTCTCAGTTTCACTTACTAAGCTAGCAAATGCAGCTAGCTAGTTTCGCCTACTCAAACACCCTGCTCAAACAGAGAATTGCTATGTTAGCTACTGTAGCTGGTTAAGACTATCCAACACAACACTGGAACTCTTCCAAGTCAAGGTAAGCTTTGGGTTTGACTAATTTATTGTCACCGGGGCCTGCCGGTGTAAGTACTAAATTGCTTACACAGTAATGTTACTGCATGATTGTAGTGGGTTTACTAGCACGTTAGTTCTATTAGCTACAACGACTATGACCTTACTTTAGCTAATATGGTGACAATGATGTATGCTGTGTGTAGCGGTAATGATATGGTTTGGCTTGGAAAGTTTTTTTTGCCTGGTCACCTACAGTTGATATGTTGTGCATTGAAGTCCACAGGCGAAGGCACAAGGTAAGAGGAGGAGAGCGGATAAATGTGAGAAGGAATACAACGTGGCTGCTAATAAAGTGATCTGATTTTGTGTGATCAGGGGTGTATTCATTCTGCCGATTCCTTTGAAAAATGTTTCTTAAAGTGAAGCAAACGAAACAAAACAGGGATAAACAGACCTGAATTTGTCCAATAGAAACTAATTTGCATATATGTTGTAAACTTTCATCCATAGGCTAGGTTGTAGCAGCCTCATGATGGGTATAGAGAAAATATTAGTATGATGTAGTAGGCCAGACCTATTGCTGTACATTGGACTGGGACATTGGACTGGGTGAATGGAATATGAAGGACAGTCATCCAATCTGATGTAATAGAAATAAGGCCATACTCATGAGAAGAAAAAAATGTGTCATCCCTTATCTTAAACAGTACTGACCCCCACTGATGCAGACACAGCATCATTCAAAGACTGGAATTTGATACTCCTGGGATTGGATATGATTGAAAAAGAATGTCTCACAGACATTCATGCCTGAACAGCACCTTTATATGCCAAGACAGAGTACATGTTCAGTGAATATATTCAATGTACAGGCTACAATGTGGGGAAGTCTTGCTTGGTAATAACTATATGTATACATGACTTGCATCTTTGGCACAATAAAGTTATACTATATTCTACTCAATCCATAGGCTTCATTGATGCCATTCAGACTGGGTAGGATAGTTGAGATTCATAGCTAGGTTAATAGCTAGCTAGCTAATACTGACATAATATTGACATGTAACAGATGTGTGTAACAGTCATTTTATGCATTTTTTTCATGATTAACTGTTGGAAGCAATTAAAACCACTGTTCTGAACTAATATCTATGCCCAACGTTTAGGGTCCATGCACAGATCGGCTACATTATTATTAAAATCACTTCCGACACCATGTATTATCTAAAATAAGGAGTAACGTCAACAAGGTTCTAGCTTCAGCATGTTTTACCAATTGTCGTGGAAAATGATATAATTAGTCATGCTATCCCTTGTTTTACTGCTTAACCCTCCCGTGGTCCTGGGGTCAGGGTGACCCAGGTCCTGTGTGTGGAGGGCTCCCCTTTCTGTGCTCTGTGCTTGCCGGTCAGAGCGACCCAGGCCCTGTGTTTCCAGGGCTCCCGCTCTGCGCTGGCGGGTCAGAGCGACCGTGCCAGCCACTGGCGAGGCGTGTGCCGTTGAGTGTAGTAGAGAGTCTGCGAGTATGGCGAGGTTGTGCCTGGCTCCCCCGCTCTGCGCTCTGCGCTCACGGGTCAGAGCGAACCTGCCAGCCACGGGCGAGGCGTATGCCGTTGATTGTAGTAGAGAGTCTGCGAGTGTGGCGAGGTTGTGCCCGGCTCCCCGCTCTGTGATCTGCGCTCGTGGGTCAGAGCGACTCAGCCAGCCACTACACAGGTCTAGACATGCCTCGCTGTGTGCTAGAGAGCAGCCAAGTGTTATAGTTGTGCTCTGCGCTAGCGGGTCAGAGAGACCTTGCCAGCCACTGGCGAGGCGTATGCCGTTGAGTGTAGTAGAGAGTCAGCGAGTGTGGCTAGGTTGTGCCCGGCTCCCCGCTCTGTGCTCTGCGCTCGTGGGTCAGAGCGACCCTGCAAGCCACTACACAGGTCCAGACATGCCCCGCTGTGTGCTAGAGAGCAGCCAAGTGTTATAGTTGTGCTCTGTGCTCTGCGCTCGTGGGTCAGAGCGACCCAGGCCCTGTGTTTCCAGGGCTCGCGCTCTGTGCTCTGCGCTCCTGAGTCAGAGCGACCCTGTCAGCCACTGGCGAGGCTATGCCGTTGAGTGTCTGCGAGTGTGGCGAGGCTGTGCCTGGCTCCCCGCTCTGTGCTCTGCGCTCCCCGCTGTGCGCTCTTGGGTCAGAGCGACCCTGCAAGCCACTACACAGGTCCAGACATGCCAGCTGTGTGCTAGAGAGCAGCAAAGAGTTCTTGTTGTGCTCTGTGCTCTGCGCCAGTGGCTCAGAGGGATCCAGGCCCTGTGTTTCCAGGGCTCCCGCTCTGTGCTCTGCGCTCTGTGGGTCAGAGCGACCCAGCAAGCCGCTGCACAGGTCCATATGTGCTCCGCTGTGTGCTAGAGAGCAGCCGAGTGTTGCTGTGTGCTAGAGAGCAGCCGAGTGTTATTGTTGCTCGGGTGGGGTGGGTCAACTGCACACGGCTACACACAAGCGCACAAGCGAGCCTCGTGCATTTTCGGGTCTCGGTCTCCCGCGTAAGCTGGCCAGCCGGCCCTACTAGAGAGGATACTAATATTGTCAGCGGCACCCACCCACACCCACACACACACACACACATACACACACAAAGTGACCGGCGCCCCACCCGTGCCAAGTGCGCTCAGCGGACCCGATCAGTGGAGCCGAGCGGCCATGGCCGTGCATTTTACGGCCGCGCAGGTTCTAGAACAGATCTTGTCCAGCGTGGACCAAGAAGACTACTCAGATTGCCAGGAGGAGGAGGAAGAGGTTTCGGAAGACGAAGACGGGGAGGAATACAACCCCGAGCGCCGTGAGGTCGACAATGCTTCTTCTCCCTCTTCTGAGGAAGAGCCCGAGGAAGCATCCGAGGACGAGCACGAGGACCGACGCGAGGAAGAGATCTCCTCGGCCCCGGACTAATGGGAGACGCCGTTGCTGTCGAAAAACGGCAAAATCGAGTGGTCCCCCGTGGCCTATGGCCGCCACCGCGGGGCCCTCGCGATCTGCCATGCCGGGCCGGACCAGACTCCGGGCCCCACGGCCTATGCCGCGACCCAGGCCCGCGACATCGCATCCGCCTTCCACCTGTTTGTCACACCGGCGATAGAAAATGTGTGGAAATGACGAACCTGCACGGGGCCAGAAAATACGGCGACGACTGGCGACCCATGGACGCCACGGACCTGCGCGCCTACGTAGGGCTGCTGATCCTAGCGGGCGTCTACAGGTCCCGAGGCGAGGCCACGGCAAGCCTGTGGGACGCCGAGAGCGGCAGGACTGTGTTCTTTCACAAGTACTTGAAGCTGCTGCAATTCGACGACCGCCAGTCGAGACCCGCCAGACTCGCCACGGACAAACTCGCAGCCGTACGGGATGTCTGGGACCTGTGGGAGGCGCGGCTGCCGGCCCTCTACAACCCGGGGCCCTACGTGACAGGGACGAGCAAATGTTCCCGTTCAGAGGTACTGTGCGTGTGCGTGCGTGTGCGCATATGTCTATAGAGAGGTAGTGCTGCTGTAGCAGCGGTACAAGCAGCGGCTGTAGCAGCGCTGGCAGCGTGTGTAACACAAAAGGCTGTTGGCCCCCAAGACACAGTAATGACACTAATCTCTTGTCCCCTTTCCAAAAGGCCGCTGTCCTTTTGGTCAGTACATCCCCAGCAAGCCGGCGAAATACGGCATCAAGTCGTGGGTGGCCTGCAACGCCAAGTGCAGCTACGCTTGGAAGATGCAAGTGTACACCGGCAAGGCGGCCAGCGGAGGCCCCGAGAAGAACCAGGGGATGCGCGTCGTCCTCGATCTGACAACAGGGCTGAGCGGTCGCAACGTCACCTGCGACAACTTCTTCACATCCTACGAACTGGGCCAGCGGCTCCTCGAGAGGAACCTCACCATGGTGGGCACGGTGAGAAAAAACAAGGCCGAGCTCCCTCCCGCGCTGCTCGTGCCCAGGGGCAGATAGGTCCTGTCCTCTAGGTTTGCCTTCACGCCCACCACCACTCTGGTGTCCTACCTGGAAAAGAAAAACCAGAACGTGCTACTTTTGAGCACGCTGCACACAGAGGGCCACATTAGCGATCGCCGCGACAGGAAGCCGGCCGTCATCCTAGACTACAACTGCAACAAGGGCGGCGTGGACAACCTAGACAAGGTGGTCGGCACCTACAGCTGCAGACGGATGACTGCCCGCTGGCCCCTGGTCGTCTTCCACAACATCCTCGACGTGTCCTCCTACAACGCCTTTGTCATATGGCGAGAGATCAAGCCTGACTGGATGCCTCGCAAGCGGAACAAGCGCAGGATGTTCCTCGAGCAGCT